>NW_027505753.1:0-166861 GCF_021521415.1 Bidens hawaiensis
CCTGTCACCGCTGTTCCTTATTATCCACCAACTAATGTAGAGCGCACTGCACCACCTATGCCAGCTTCTGCAATTGAAAATCAGGTACATTTTTTAGTTTATTATTTTATACTTTATTTGTTTTATATTTTTATGAGAAAGAGTAATGTTAGTTAATAATATCTTCTGTGACATTACAGCTATGCCCCATTTGTCTAACCAACCAAAAGGATATGGCCTTTGGCTGTGGACATCAGGTATGCTTCATTCATTCAACATCAGGAAAATAATACACACACACACACACACACACATATAAAATAAATTTAATACAAATGGTATTTTTTTACTCGAAAAGATGACCTGTTACCAGGTTGATCTAACTTGACCTGTTTTGACCTGTTTTGACCCGTTTGGTTTTTTTGCAGACATGTCGTGACTGTGGACAAACGCTCAAGTTGTGCCCGATTTGTAGGAGTACAATCGATACCAGAATTAAGCTTTACTAAGGCTGGTTTGTTTGTTTGATTTGGATAGTAGTGTGATTTGATACGAGTTGAAGGTTTGGTTCGTGATGATGTTCTTAAATTTTTAATAAATTGTAAATTAATTAATATTTATATGTTTGGGCTCTTTCTTGAAAGCTAAAGTATATACCTGTTTGGATTTGGGTGTGGGACAATTATATGTTATTTCATGGATATTTGAGGCCTCACTCGCTCATGATATTTATGTTGTACATGTATAGTAAACTTCCATTTCACCTGGTCTATTACTGTAAAACTTGACTAATATGCTGGGCTGAAGAGACTGCTCATATATTAACAGGTTATAAACCGTTTAATACACATTAAATAAAGAAAATATTAACTAGTTGACTATGAAGATTTAAGATATGGTTGTAATTACTTTTTTAGATGCAACTCACACTTTGTCTTCTATTATGTTTCTTTAAACCTATTTATATTGGGTTTTGATTGACATTGACAATAAGCAAACGATCTAAACCGTCTTTATTTGACGACAAATAATCGAATGGGATAAAAAAAATTAATCTAAAAATGGGGGAAGTTTCAGATATAAAAAGTATTAATTTTTCTTTTGAACAACCAATCAAACTTTATTAATAAACAACTATCGTTATAAGCAAGACACAACCAACGAACAAAGTACAAAACCACCCCCATACACTATACAAAAATAAACACAAACAAAATAAGCAAGAGACACTTCTCAAACACCCGTTATAACATGAAATTAAAGCCCCACCGCTTCTTCCATGTGAGACTTCCGTTCTTTCCCCGGTTCTACCCAAAAATGACTTAGGGCCTTAATCTCGTCAACCATGTTATTAATGTTTATCTGTTTACCTTCAAACACAAGAGCATTTCACGCGCACCAAATCGTCGTTAAACACACCGCATTATACACTTTTGCTTTTCGCTTTGGGAAGTGAGAGAACCGATGTAATTCTAGCAAGTCTTTTACCAAGAAAGCAAAAATAGAAGACACCTTACACCACAAAAAGATTACACTCCATAGAGTTTGGGCGAACCGACATGAAATCACCAAATGCTCCGTCGACTCCAACTTTTGTCTTCACATATCCGGCATACCGCTGTCATCACTGCAATAATAATAATAATAATAATAATTAATTATTATTATTATTATTATTATTATTATTATTATGTGGGCTGTATCAATTACAATTACTATACTGGCCATCATTGCTGTGCATTGAATGCATGCTAACTAACAGCTGACAGCTTCATAAACCACCTCAACCCTACCACCAGCGGTTCCGATGAGATGAAGCCACCACGTATTACTTATTCCTTCTCTCATTCACTACCAACTCCACCACATGGCTGCCACCTGTTTTTCATACCAGAGACTGCGAAACGAAGGCGACAATAAGGCGAGAATCCGATGGCCGTCCAGGTTGAAGATCAAGAAGAGACTGAAGATGAAGATTCCAAGCTTGATGAGGCGCAAAGCTCGGGTGGTTATAGCGTCATTTGCAAAGGTTTTGAAGAGGCTTAAGGAGAGCCAGTCGCATTTAGGTGATCTATTTGCTGGTAACTACTTGTTCTTGCAGGTCACTCCTACACCTTTGAAGTCATCTTCACATGCAGTTGTTAGTCGAGAGTCCGTCAAGAGGATCGATGATTGATCCCAGTGTGTTTGCTGGTTGTTACTTGTTCTTGCAAGTTCTTTTGATTTCAAAGAAATAAACTTCATATATTTTTGAATTTTGTTTTACATATGGTGAATATTAAGTAGAATTTTTTTTAATATTGGAAGACTCGTCTATAAGTTTAAGGTCATTTTAGATGCATCGTTTTAATGGTTTGAAGGTATCATTATAATCTTTGTTCATATTTCATATTTAGACAACTTTAGCACGTCTTTGTAGTTGGTTTAAGCGAAGTGTTAGAAGTAGTTTAGATGTTGCAATTGGTTAGGTGTACCGGTGTAAATAGTTTTATGCATGGTTATAACGGGTCATCTACAATGTGACAACCAGTATAGTAATTCTATTATATACAAGAGATGCTAAAATTTTGGATTTGATAGGTAGTTTTTATTTATTGAATGTATTGAGATTTTTAAGAAATAATTGAAGTTTTGACAAAAAATTACTAATAAATAATTCCGCGATCAAATTTGTTACGTGAGGTAGTGTGTTTGTAAGTTGTAGCAAAGTTGATAATCAAAGTAAAAATGACACTAGTAATTACAAGGAAAGCCCTTGATTGATTTAGGATCTCTGACATAAAATCTCGAGAGGCGACTAAACGTCAATCTGCCTTAGAAGTATTATTAATTGAAAACGAAGTACAACTCTACAGGTGTAGATGATCGTAGCTAAGGACTTACATAACGTGTGTTGCATGAGTGTGTGAAGTGTTCTTTAATATCAATCTATGCCTTATATAACAAAACGGAAATAGCTAACATCCCAAAATATTCATTTGTATTCTTGGTCAATACTCCTAGCCCCACACGTGAATCCTCTCAGTCAGCTAGCGAGTAAGGCTATCCGTAATGGGTCGAGGGTTGGGGCGAAATGGGGCGAGAAGAGGAGGGAACACCGCCCCCCCCCCCCCTCGGTGATATGTGGGCGAAAAGGGGCGGGGGCGGGGTTTTCTTGTCTCCGGAATTAGTTTAATAATAATATTACATTATTATGACCGTTACAACGGTCAAAAATAAAAAAATAAAAAATTTAATTAATTAAAACAATATATATATATATTATATATATATATATACCTATCTAATAAATGAGTGGAATCTCAAACAACTTTTTTTTTATAATTAACCAGGATTCTTCAAAGTGTCATATGACAATTTCTAATTATTTTATAATTAATTTTAATTCAATATTATACTTCACATTCGCATGACTATTTCAAATTCTCTCGCTGTTTCAAATCCAATTCCTTCTAACCCTATCAAACAAGTAAACAGGTAACTATCAAATATTTGTAATCCAATTCACATATTCAATCGTCTTACCTAATCATATTCAATCTGATTCGCAGTTTCAATCGGATTCGAACGATTCACCTTCACATCACAGGTTAAATCAGGTTCAATCGATCAATCTTTATAATTCTATTAACAGGTTCAATAGATCAATCTTTGTAATTGTATTAATCGGTAAATAATTAAAACGCATATTCTATTAAAAAAACATATTTTATAAAGATAATGTTATTGTAATTTGAATCAAATAGAGCTTGCGATTGAGATTTTAGATGAATGATTTTGATTTAGGTTATTGTTATAATTATATGGATGATTTTGATTGTAATCGTAATAATGATATGTGTTAGATTGACTAGGTGTTGTATAATGATATGTTCATCTTTTGTGACTTGATTGTATGTATAGCTAATTTCATTGATACCTAGAATTTGATCAATTTGTGCTATCAAACAAAATATTCTGGATTTCTGATTATAGCTATTTTTTATTTTTTATTCATAATAAATCAATCACACACCACAAATATCAACCTCAAATTCAAATGTCAAATATGTGATATGTCCATATTATGTTAAATAGCTATATGTTGTTTTAGTTGATTACAAGATATTGTCGCGCCCGGTAAGTTTTCTAACCTATTTTTTTAACGGTGTTCGGTGAGTTTTCCGACAACATTATAATTTGGAAGAGGTAGAACGCCAATTACAATAGGTCAGTTATATGATGTCATGTGATTTTGTGAGGTGTGGCACCTTATCCCACATGAGGCATAAAGTGTGTATATTGCATTCAATCAAGTTGAAACATTTATAGTTGATTGGGATCTTAATATACATTAGAGATTTGTTTCATTTGTATTTTTTTATTATGTTTATGTTAACCTTAAAAGCATTTAGTGTTACTTTATTTATGTTTTTTAGTTTTCTTTAACAAATTTAACGCAGTTACCAATCATATTATGTCTTCTTCATCCGGGTAATATCGGTTCCAAAAAGCCTTATTTACAATAGTTCTGTCATCACTTCTCTGGTTAATAATATAGGACTAATTGTGTTATAAATTATCCAATAAATGTCTTCGGATAGGCAATGTCAATGATGAAATTCGGAACATAACACCCTCTGACTTAACAAACAAAGACGTCAATCAAGTTTGTATTTATTTTATTTTTACAGAATTTTTAATGAATATTTATGGACTTTTGTTGTTTTTACGGGGATGATGTCCTTCAATGGTGACACTATGATGTCTTCAACATCTATCAATATTGATAGTAATGATGGTAAATTTCTCTAAACTCTAATTCTTATTATTCATTATTGATATTGATTACCTCCGAATGTTTATTTATTCGGTAAAATTATCATTTTTCGTTTTCTTACTACAAGTATCACCAATGAGAATTTCGCCTCTACACAACAAATTACACAATGAAGATTGACAAAAAATTGTAAGCTTAGTTTTATATATTCACCTTTCTATTAATATTGGCCATGTTGTTAGAATCATTATTATATTGACTTTTTTTTACTTTTAGATATATGTAAGGAAAACCGACGGATAATGAGGATTTTCTAGAACGAATACAACTTAACTTAATAGCAAAGATAGAACTTGATAATGCTTCTACATATTGTATTCAAACTAATGTTAGGATGATTTTCATAAACTGGTGATTATGCATCACATATAATTTTTTATTTCTTATCATACATGTGAGAATCTAAATTATGCATTTTCTATTGAAATGATTGTCGCTAATGAGCAAGTAGTTTATTTTCTTTTGATAGTTTTTTCCATTTTGTCTTATTTTGTAATCTTAGTATTTATGCATGTTTTAATGCTATTACCATTTGTTTTTTAATGTTTTAGGGTACAGGAATGGCATAATGCATACAAGTTGCTTGAGTAATATAAAGAAATATAGACATTGTTTGGCATCAGGTAAAGGATCAATAGACTGCAAAAAGGATTATTATGCACCAGGGGCATTTTGGTCAAATGTTAGTAAGGGAATTTTTTTACAGATTGTTTATGGTGAAACTGATAATTCGGGATTTCTGTTATGTGCCATTTTAGGACTTTGGTTTCGGGTCATAATATTTGAATTGCGAGTCGATGATTAGATCTTCTCAATTTGAAAATAAGGTATGTTCGGTATATTAAGGTGAAGATAAGGTTTAGAAACTCAGAAAACTAATCAAGCAAAACGGGTAATATACTGCATTAAATAAGTAAACTTTCTTATGGAGTTCCTTTCTAATGAAGTTATCTCTTTAGCTATATGTTTTTTGAAACCGATGCTTTTCGGTATTAATCTAAATCTATAATATACTGTATTGTTGGTATATAAAGAAATTGGCATAAAGTGGGACTGTAACTAAAATGGCAAAGATGTTGTATTGACAAAGTTATTTTTGTATTCATTTGTTTGATCGATTAATGGTTTCATACGATTATTAGTTTTAAAGTTCAATGGTTTTGTTTGGTTAATTAAAACTATTAGTTGCTAATTACATAAAATAGTTAGTTTATTTAAATTATACCTTAGTAAACTACTCAATGTTGACTTCAAAAGAACTAATTAACATATGATGGTGTGTTACTTCATAATTTTTGTATGTGAGTGTGTTTATATAAAGGTTTGATAAAACATGTAAAAATTACATACATTCAAATGGTGACACAAACCGTCAAAGTTCTCCGCCATTCAGTTTAAAAAGGAAAGTTGGAGATATCTATGACATTGATTATGATGTTGTTGCAAATTCAAGTAATAAATCTAAGGAAAAATAGGTTTCGTGCGACGTTGATGATTGTTTGTTTGGTTGGTTTGACAGTACAAAAGTTATAATGGTTTATGAGTAATAATGGTTTATGGTTTGCAATAACACCACAAAATTTGAGTTTGTTTTTGTGACATCCGTCAAAATTCGAGTCTTGAGTTGTTTTCATTTTGTAAACTTTTATTACGTGAACCCGACTCAACATTTTTAGAACATTATTTATTTATTATACAATATTATATTATATTATATATTTCGATCACCAATAAATCGATGTTTTGTCATATTATAGTGTCGTTGAGAAAACACAGAGGGTTTAATCTAATTTTCGTAAACTCGTTATAACTTTGAAAACCTTTAAACTCATATTAAACATTTATTGAAACTTGAGGGGCCACTTTTGAAAATATGTATATATATAAACAACAAACATGACCTAACCCTAGCCGCCACCACCATTGAGCCGTTTTCCGGCGACGGCGGTCCGGCAAGCCCCGAGCTCCGGCCGTCTTCCCTCCCTCGTTTCTCCGACCATCTCAGCCGCAAACCACCACCACCAACCTCGCCACTCCACCTCCTGCCGATTTTCCGGCCACCATCGACGATATTCCGGCGACACCCCACCACCTCCACTGTCGCACCACCACCACCGAACACCCACCATCCTCCCTTCCCCTCTGTTCGCTTTTCCGGCGGCCGGAATTGACCTCTCACCGCAGCTCTCTCTACTCTCTCTCTGCCTCTCCCTCTCACCGCAGCTCTCTATCTCTCTCGTCTTTCTCTCCCTCCGCCTTGTCTCTCTCTCTCTCTGTATCGTTTTTCGGCACGCCTCCGGCGGCCGGAAATGGCTTCGGCTTCTGTTTCTTCGTCTTCGGCAGGTTTCGACTCGGGTTTTGTTTCCGGTGTAGAGCCAACCTCATAAACATCTAACAGGTAAAGTAATATTAGACTTGGGTGTTAATAATTTTATATATATCGATTATAAGTTTGAAATCGTTAATAATCGGTTATATATTTGGTTGTATACTTTGAAACGGGTTGGATGGATTTTGGTATTGTTTTGAATTGGGGGAAAAGATAACGATCGGATAATGGATATGTTATCTTTATTATGGGTTTAAATTAACAATTGTTATTTTGGTTCGGTCGGTTGGTACATAAGTTGTTTAGAGGTCACGGGTTCGGGTCTCATCCTAGACCGGTTTCGATGTTATTTTTTATACTTAACAAAACTTTATTACTATTAATACTAACATTACTATATATAGATTGTTATTAGTATTATTTTGTATAACTTACTATTATACTTATTAATTGATAATATTATAATTATTGTCGTTATTATTATAAATATAAAATTGTTATTAATATTATTAAAAGTCATAATATTATTATCTATTAAAATCATATATCATCATTAATTACTAGCAATAGTATTAATATGGTTATTTTGTGAACTCGTTTAGAAATCGAACCAACATCACGTATGGTATCATAATTTACTATCAATATAATTTATTATTATTATTATCTTTTTTTTATCAACAACATTTTAATTAATACTAAGATCTTTATTCTATAACTATTATTATTAGTATTATACTATATTAGTATTATTAATAATAATTATTCTTATTATTTCTATTATCTTTATCTTATATCTATATATATATATATACAACCTATCTTTTTTTTTTGAATTATTACTATCATTACTATCATCATCATTAATAATACTTTTATAAACTTTATTGCCAATTCATTTTTATAAAACCCGAACTCTTAAATTAAGCACGTCTTGTTTCTATTTTGATATTGTTTTAGTTATTTAAAAGTCCAATAAAATAATAATATTTTATTTTAAATTATCAATTAAGTACGAGTCCTTAATCATTGACAAATTAACCGGTAATCCGATTTACAACCGAACCTTCTCGTCCAATGTTTCCAATATAGTTTCATTATGGTTTCAAGTTCATTAATATATATTACATTATTTATTTTAGCTACGGTGTTTATCGTTTCAAGTTGGATCTGTTCGTTTACCGTTCGAGCTTCATTTATTTATCTATTTATTTCTCGGTTCATCAATCGAGGTGAGTACTTTCATACCCCTTTTTCCATCTTTCGTTTTGGGGTGACATTTCATACTTATCAAACTAAATGCTTTAATTACTTGCATCTTAAACCCACAAAAGTGATTGTATACCTTACTTGAATAATTGCTCGATTTGGTGTTCTATGCTTATTTGTCTATGTGTTTATCGCTTTTGGATGGTGGAACTATAAATCCTAGACCATTTGGCAACCCCTCATGGCAAGGTGTCGTTAACGTAATGCAATTAACGATAATTATAAAATCCTAGACTACTTGGCAACCCCTTGTAGCTAGGTGGCGCTAACGTAAAACTATTAGCGATTGTCAATTTATCCAAGTTTATAGCTTTTATTTATTGTTTTGTATACAAGTTTGTGGCTTTTTATTACTATATACTTATAGGCTCAAACTTATGAATTGCTCACCAACCTTTGTGTTGACAAACTTTATTTTATGAAATGTTACAGGTTTGACTTTTGTTGACTCGAGTGCTTGACGGAAATCGTTATCAAGACTATTAGGGTATTAGTGAAATGAACAATATGATTGCTATTTGTTTATATGAACGAGATGTGTTATTAGTGATTTGTTGAAATAAAATGAGTTGAATAAATATTGTCACTTTAAATAGTATCTTGTGTGTTTGTCCAATCACGTCGCACCCCGGCATGTTCCGCCGCCTTTGGTCGGGGTGTTACAGTTTTAGTTTGAGGTTTCCAATTTTATTTTACTGGTAAACACATTTACGTCGGTGGTTGTTATTATTATTATTATTATTATTATTATTATGTTTGATTGGTTAGTTGGTTTGACATTTGACAAGTTCTAATTATTGTTTAAGAATAATGCTTTATGGTTTGCAATAATTAATTTTGTTATATTTGGTTTTAAATTATCAAAACATTTGTTTGCTTTAAAGTTGTTTTTTTATTTAATTTAACCTGTGTGTTACACGGGTTCTAACCTAGTATATATATATAAACATATATCTTCTTCTCCATTTTATATCCATTTTATACACAATTTATACCCAAATTCTTACAAAAAAATTAGCAAAAAAGTCGAAGACATCGTCGTCGACAAATCCGAGCACACCAAACACACCCTCCGATGCTCGTAGCTTCTTCGTGGACGACGCGGTTAATTTAGCTAACGCGGTTAATTTAGATGACGACGAAGAAGTACAGGAGTTGCTCGACCACACGGGAGATCGAGAGAAAATAAGGGGGGAGGTTCGTCGTCATCACGATTCAATACGGCAGCCAGTGAAGACGTCGGACAATTAAACGAGTTGGTCGGTCGTTTGGAAACAAATGCCACGGAAATAGGAAACGACCTTAGAGCATCCAACAAACACCAAGAAAAGCTAGCCCAGACGTTGGAATTACGTCAAATGAAAGAAGACTAAGAATCCCTCAAATCGGAGGGGTTTCACGAGGATGCCGCATTATTGTATCAACGATGACGTGAAAAAATGCGCGAATATTACGGATATTAGTTTTTTTTAGTTGTGTATTTTTTTTGTATTTCTTTTTAATTCTAGTACATTTTTATTTTATTATTTAATTTTCTTGGTTTTTATTTGTTTATTTTAATTATAAAAAGAAAATAATAAAAAAATACTTTGGGCTCAGTTTGTAGCCCCTACACTATTACACCTCAAAAACAAATTCTCACCCCTTACTGACTGGGCGCCGCGTGTCGCAATTCGCCCCCATTTGTAGCCCCTTCACTACGCATAGCCTAATAAGTGTAGATTAAATCCATAGTCGTTACCAGTATTGACAAATCAAGAGCAAAAGAGAAGTATCAGTTAGTGTATTCAGGATAATATTGTAACGTCAACTTTGCCCACCCTTACTAGGCTTTGCGCTTCTCACAACCAAAAGCATCCAAAACGCCATCTCTTCTCCTCTCGTATTTGGCGTTTTCAACAAAATGCACATCCTTTCCCTCATCTCTACATGAACTATAAAAACTCTAAATGGAAGAAGATTTTCTTTGAAAAGTAATTTGGTACCATCTGCTAGAGCTTGAAGAATTCCCAAAGGTCCTGCGTATTCAGGACCAATACGTTGTTGTATACCTGCGGATATCTCTCTCTCTAACCAAACAATTACTAGTACACCTATTGTAATTCGTCATGAGAGGTGTCTTCTAAAACTAACCCATATCTCCCCCTGCCCAAATACTTGTTTTGGATGTTTTAGTTTTGCTATTTAGATTAAGGGCTGTCAATTTAGACACAAGACACGAATACATGTCATTAACATACACAACTTTAACAGGTATCAGATGTGGCCTTAACATGTTTCATGTATCAAATAGGTAGACACGAATTGACCTGCTAGTTTTCGTGTCTAAGTAGGTAAAATACTCGTTTACCTGTTACGTATCCGTTAGTGCATGATTAGATTTTTTGATAAATACAAATATATATTAATATAATATGTTATATACCCTAAATAGTTAACCATACATTTTTATATCAAACAATTGAACGCGACACACATCATTTCAATCAAACATCAAGCGGACAACGCACAAAACGCTTATCCGATTCTCCCTCTCCGGATCTTCGGTATTCTGGTGGTTTCCCTTCACATCTCGGGTAGTCGCATCCATTCGATTCTCCAGTTTACCTCTCCACATATCCGATTCTCCGGTAGTCCGGTCACCGAATGCCTGAACCCTTCTCTGATTATCCAGCAGGTTCGTGTTCGGGATTGGGTTACATGTACATGTACATGTACATGTATACATGTTTTGTATTCGTGTCTTATCGTGTATGAGTATACACGATATGTCAGTCCTATTTAGATTTGGTTTTGGGTATGTGTGTCCTCCCTTATAAACCCTGAGGAGTTTAAATCCAAACAAACTCAACTTCAGAGACCAACTGTGATAGATTTCATAATACAAGGTGCACAATGGACACAACCAAAACACCTCCCACAAAAAAAGAAGAAAAATATCCCTTCATGAAAATCTAAAATAATCTTTGGCCTTTGCTTCTTGCACTTCTTAACATCTTATTCTTATCTTTCTACACATCTCCACTTCCTCTTCTTGTTATGACTTCTGCTACTGCACTTCTACCATTCCAATTACTAACCCCTAAATGCATTACCATTACCACATTTAAGTCAAACCCATCTCTCACCTTATCTTCTAAACCCATAAAAACCTCAACTTTCTCTCACTTCTCATCATGGGCCTCTCAAAAACACAAGCTTTCACCTTCCAAGACCTCAGACTGGTCACAACAAGTCACACAAGAAAGTGAAGCAGATGAACAAGAAGAAGAAGAACAAGAACAAGAATCTTATTCTGAGCCACCTGAAGATGCAAAGCTTTTTGTTGGTAACTTGCCTTATGATTTTGACAGTGAGAACTTGGCACAGCCTTTTCAGTTCTGCTGGAGTTGTTGAGATTGCTGAGGTAGTGTTTTTTTTTTAAGGGCTTTCAAGATTTTCTTGATTTTTGTGTAAAGGTTTGAACTTTGAAGTGTGTGTTTTGTAGGTAATATATAATAGGGATACTGATCAGAGTAGAGGGTTTGGGTTTGTGACATTGAGCGCAGTTGAAGAAGCTGAGAAAGCTGTGGAGACATTCAATGGCTATGTAATGTTTATTATCCTTTTCTCACTCTTAATTAGTTTATTGTCTGTCTTTACAATGCTAATATGCTATTATATGACTGTTCACGAGTCGAGCCAGAGTGGTTTCGAGCTCGTGCTTGAAATTAAACGAGGTAGCTCAGCTAGGCTAGAGCTCGATTTTGAAGTTAAACGAGCCTAAGATTGAGCCAACGAGCCGAGCCTGGGTCGATTTTGGCCGGTTACAAATCAAGTTTTTTTAGCTAGTTTTCGAGCTCGTGCTTGACTGTTCACGAGTCGAGCCAGAGTGGTTTCGAGCTCGTGCTTGAAATTAAACGAGGCAGCTCAGCTAGGCTAGAGCTCGATTTTGAAGTTAAACGAGCCTAAGATTGAGCCAACGAGCCGAGCCTGGGTCGATTTTGGCCGGTTACAAATCAAGTTTTTTTAGCTAGTTTTATTCAAGTTTTTATCAAGCGAGCCACGAGCCAGAGCTTCGAGCCTCTAGCTTTTTGAACAGCAGCTATTATGATATGCATACTTCTAATTAATTATTACACAACTTTAACTTAGAACAAGGAAATTTTTTTCAGTAAATTTGATATTTTACTCTACAAGTCGGTAAATTCGTAAATTCACACTTTTATCTGTATTAACGTGTCTGCTAGCGTTTCTAAGTGTAAGTCGACAGATGAACAAAGATGAAACAAAAATGAAAATGTGATTTGTCAACCTTTTCCAATGGAGAATGCTTCAAAAGTTTAGCAAAAACTCCAATTGATATATATATATGTGTGTGTGTGTGTATTTATATATATTGATGAATTTTGTGAGTTGGATATCAAATTTAGATAATTTCTTATGGTTCTGACCAAGATTTAACTTCATACTGGAACCCGCCGTTATTTGCATAACTATGTTTACCTGTCGAAATAAAGTTAATGTTAAATGGACTTGTAATGATGTGGATAATGTTTTGAAAACAGGATTTGAGTGGCAGGCTTTTAACTGTAAATAAAGCTGCACCAAGAGGTTCACAACCAGAGAGACGAGTAGTAGCGACTTCCTTTAAAGTATATGTGGGTAATTTGGCTTGGCAAGTGGATAGCAGTCGACTTGAGCAGGCGTTTAGTGAACATGGGAAGGTGGTTGATGCACGAGTTATCTATGATCGTGAAACGGGTCGTTCACGTGGGTTTGGTTTTGTAACAATGGCAAGTGAGACAGAAATGAACGATGCCATTGCTGCTTTAGATGGACAGGTATGCAAACTAGTACTACAAATTTTAGTATGGTCAAAGTCACATATATTCACTAAATTTTTTTGTTCATTTTCTTAAAAGATCATGTATACCTTAGTTACGATTACAAAAGCAACGTTACAATAATAATCTATATCATGAATAAAACGGTCCGGGATGTTTGCGTTAAAATAGATTTCGAACGACTCTTAACTTATCTCGCCAGTTTGACTCATTTCACGCGTTCCACTTTTAGCTAATTATTTTAATTTGGCCCATTTGAGATAAAGAACAACCCAAATCGAGCGGTTCATAATAAGTAAACGAGCCGAAATTGTGAACAACCGTATGCAAATGATGGTCTTCATTGAATTAATGAATTGTGTATATGATGCAGAGTTTGGATGGGAGGGCAATCAAGGTTAACGTTGCGGAGGAACGTCCAAAGCGTGGCTTCTTTTGATTTTGAATGAGGACTACTGGCTTCAGGATTGCAGGAAGCAGATTTTTGTACTTTTTTTCTCCATTGTAGGTTCTTTCAAATAGTTAATGTTCTTCAGTAAGATCCTAGGTTTCCCCACTTGTTCAAATATCAGAAAGATATTTTACTCATATTAACATTCTATGTTCTATATAAGTTGCAAATGAGAAATGAAAAGAATTATAAAATGTTAAATTCAAATAAATACACTGCACATAAGAGGATATCCAGTAATTTCTCACAAAACATTCTTATATTTTGAAAATCATTACCAACTTTTACATTTATTTTCTATAACCGCTTTATTTATTCAAATAAACTAGTTAACTTTTAACATTGTATAATATATAAAATAAATATATTTAAACATTATAGTATTGCGGAAAAATTATAAATTTGAAATATATAAGTATGCATAAAAATTTTATACATTTTCAACTTTTACAAATACAATATGATTTAACAAGTTCAATAAATAGATATTTGTATATTTATTAATGTATTTACTTTATAAACGTTTAAAAATTTTAAAAAATGAAATAAGATCATAAAAAACCCGACCCCCGCCCCACCCGCCATGTCACGCCCGTGAAATGGTGACGTGAATGTGTTTTTGGGTTTAAGGTTTAGACTTTAGAATTTTATATAATATAACTGAATTATAGTTATCTGGTTTGAAAAGGAGACTGGGTATATCATTATAGCTAGTGAGACCAAGGACTGTTTACTATCAGCAAACTTCACCAAGATTGATTAACAAACAAACAAGAAAGCAGATAAGAATATATGTTTTCACTTTCAAAGACCCAACCCTTAATTAAGTAATACCAAACATTAATGCACCAAAAGAACCCATCTTTTTCTTTTCCCTCAAATATATGCATTCCTAGACAAAAAGAACCAGCAAAGAATCTTACACACAAACATGTTTCATGTTGCTTGCTCCAGTATCCTGCATCCCTGTAGGAATCAAAAAGAAAAAGTTATACCATGCAAAAAAATATATATAAATTTGAAAATGTAAAATAAAGATTTTTTTGGAGGATATAACATTATTCGTGAATAATACGTAAATTTGAAAGGACTACACATGCATGTACACAGCGTACAATTGCCAAAGCGGCTGCATGACAGCCCATTTCGTATTTTCATTGGTTCTTTTTCTAGATTCTTATGACTGTAAATGATAAACAGCGTAAAGACATTGGGGGTCTGATGAGATATAGAGTATAGACCACAAAAGAGATGAAGCTTCAAATTAACATTAAGCTTTCTTGACTCCAAATGAAGCAAGGAAGATGGTTCAATTTGGTTTACCACTTTATTCTATTTTTAATATGTATTTAAAGGCTACCAGGTGATTCAGGAAGACCACACCAAAACCACCTATTCCTAAACCAAAATGGATCAATCACTCTCCAACTACACCGGCAAAAACCTACCATCATCAAACCCTGACATGCGGCTCTTAACCGCCACCAATCCCTTAGCAACCAGCAACCCGTTTACAGGGGTGGTCAACTCACCAATTAACCAACTGCAGCAACAGCCACTCCAACAACACCAACAGCAGCAGCCACTTATGGGTCCTATGACTAACTCAGTGGCACAGCAGCTACTGGGTATGTCAATGGGTCCCAAGAACAACCAGATGCTAAATCCAATGGTTAACCCGATGCATATCCCAAGGCAACACGAGATGACGAGCCCCATGCATAATCCAATGATGCAGCAGCAGCAGCATAAAGGTGAAAGAAACTCGATATTTAGTGCATCGGATGATAATGTTATCATGAAGCAAGTGCTTGATACTCATCTTCCTGATGGCACTGATGTTGATGTCAAACCCCTTATTCACATTGTGGAGGACATCCTTCGTCATGCCACCATTAATGCCGTCATTGATTCTGATTCAACTTCATTGGTACTATTACTATTATTATTATTATTATTATTATTTTTATTAAACAGTTGTATTGATCTGTGGCTCTTGAACTCTATGTAGATTACACACTCAGATGTGGGAAAACTGGAGGGCAAATCCCTCCAAACCAATACACACGAAGCCAATGCACGCCACATGACCAATGCACACCAAACCAATGCAGTTGTGATCCTTAATGCATTGTCACACACAATTGACAAGCTGGCTTGCGAGGTTTGATCTCAAAAACTATACACTCATCTTCTTTAGAGACTAACATGTGATTAAAATTATTTGTTTTTAAATATAATATTTAATAGATGGCATTCAAGTGCTTAAGTGGCGGAGATGGACACACAACCGCACTTTCACTATTTCACGAAGTGGGAAACTTCCACTGGGACGCGAAGTTGGCATTGATCCTAGCAGCGTTTGCTCTAAACTACGGTGAATTCTGGCTTCTAGCTCAGATTTATTCATCAAATCAACTTGCAAAATCAATGGCTATTCTTAGACAAGTACCAATGATCATGGAGCATTCGGCTCCCTTGAAACCAAGATTCGATGCACTCAACAAACTCATTCACGCGGTCCTCGAGTTGACTCGGTGCATTATGCAATTTAAGGAGATTCCATCTGCTTATGTCAGTACTGATGTGCCAGCCATGGCTAGAGCATTGCAAACAGTTCCTACCGCTGTTTACTGGAATGTTAGAGGGATCATTGCTTGTGCTGCACAGATCACTAGCCTCACCAGCATGGGTCATGAGTAAGTGGAAATTTAATACTGTATTAAGTAATAAAGATGGTGATTAACATGATTTAATGACTTTAGGTTCGGGATATCATCCTCTGAGATGCAGTCATGGGAACTATCCACCTTAATCATGAAGATCAACCACTTACTCGAGTTTCTCAAGAAGCAATTGGAGGAATGCCACCGTGTTATAGGTATTTGTTCAATGCTTCGTATTACACCTTGTAATCATGACCCGTTTTGACAAGTCATCCAGCCCGCTTTGTATTAAAAACAATGTTGATAACTTTGTTCTTGACTGGTTGATGCAGGAGACAGGAAGGAAATGGATTTCAGAAACTCATTCAATCAGCTATTCGAAACGATCCATATTGACAACATGAAAATCCTCAAGATCTTGCTCAATTACAGGGATGAACCACTGCCACTTTTCGACGGGGCTACTAAGAAAAGGGTCTGAGCAATAATTCATATTTAGTTTTTTATATATATCGTATTAATAACTAATACTTCTTATAAATATAATTAAATGAATTCCTGTTGAACTAACCTCACAGGTGGGCTTAGAAGTTCTGAGGAAAAGGAATGTTTTGCTGCTGATATCAGGGCTAGACATGTCACGCGACGAGCTGTCGATTCTCGAGCAGATTTACAGCGAGTCACGTGTTCAAGGGTCCAGATTGGATTCTTTGTATGAGGTGGTGTGGGTCCCTATTGTGGACCCCTCTATTGTGTACACTGATGCAATGGACCTACAATTTGAGGAAATGAAGAATAGCATGCCATGGTTTTCAGTGTACCACCCTTCAAATATTGACAGGGCGGTGAAGAAGTCGATTGGTGACAGGTGGCACTTTAGAAGCAAGCCGATCCTTGTTGTGTTGGACCCACAGGGAAGAGAGTTGAGTCCTAATGCATTGCACATGATGTGGATTTGGGGAAGCACCGCCTTCCCGTTCACCACTGCCCGAGAGGAAGCTTTGTGGAAGGAAGAAACATGGAGGCTAGAGTTGCTAGTCAGTGGCATGGACCCAACCATACTCAACTGGGTCGGTTCACCGTTTACCATTCACTTTATTCTTTATATACTCTTATTAAGGTATGTTTTATAAAAGATTTGATTGATTTATGTTTTAGGTAAGAGATGACAAATACATCTTCTTGTATGGTGGCGATGACATTGAGTGGATTCGCAAGTTCACGAGCAATGCACGGGCCATGGCAACTGCTGCACGCATCCCGCTAGAGATGGCTTATGTTGGCAAAAGCAAGAAAAGAGAAAACGTGCGAAGGGCGATTGCCACCATTAATGTGGAAAAGCTTAGTTACTGCTGGCAAGATACCACTCTGATCTGGTTCTTCTGGACCCGAATAGAGAGCATGTTGTTTTCCAAGATCCAACTCAAACGAGCTGATGACCAAGACAACATAATGCTGCAGATCAAGAAGCTGCTCAGTTACGACAAAGATGGATCATGGGCTTTGCTTTGTAGAGGATCACAGATTCTCACCAACGGGCACGGAACCACCATGTTGCAAACCCCTACTGACTTTGACCTATGGAAGGAACACATCCCTACAAGGGGTTTTGACTTGTCGTTTAAAGATTACCATGACAAGCTTCATGTTGCGGCCAACAACTGCTGCCGATTTGAGTTTCCCATGCAGCAGGTAGAATCCCTGAAGGTATGCGTTGTCCCGAGTGCCATCGTCTGATGGAGAAATACATTGCCTTCCTCTGTTGCCACGACCAAACCGGCCTTCTCGAACCCTACTGAACGAGCAATATTAACACCAATCTTGCAGCCTCTGATGTCGGCTATTATTACTAAGTGAATAAACAGCAGCATGTGACTGTTGATGTGTTTCTCTTACGGTTTAATACGATTATTGTGTGTGAAGAGTGAAATGGTTTTACATGAGTGTAATCTGGAAGGTGTAGACTTCTATGAGTTAGGCATGCGTTTGATGTAATAAAATATTTTATGAATTTTAATAAAGCTTGTTTCCATTAAATGGCTGATTGATACCTATAAACTTAATAATCTATCTGCATGCTCACGAATTCCAAATTGCAACAGATAGATAGATAATCGAATATCACTGATCACATCTACTACTTGTTGTGGGAGTCACCGAAGCCACCTAAGCCATTAACGCACTGCCAAACCACAACACCCCATCAAAATTTGGGGTCCGCCCCCCACTAACAGTGGAGAAGATTGCTTAGGGCCCGCGGTGGCCCCGCCCCCCCCCCCCCTGTTTTTTAACGCAGGAGTGTAAATTTACCCGTTTTTGTCCGAAATTTTTTATACGTAGTGTAAAAATAGCTGTTTTCGGCCGAAAGTTTTTATACGTAGAGTAAAATTTAGACGTTTTCGGTCGACTCTTTTTATACGTAGTGTAAACTTTAGCCATTTTCGGCCGAAATTTTTTATACGTAGTGTAAATTTAGGCGTTTATGGCCGAAAATTTGAGCCCGGCCCCCTTCATTTGTGAAATTTTGTATACATTTTGTACCCCCCCCCCCCCGCCCGCGGGTGTCTTAGTCCAAGCTTCGCCACTGCCCACTAACAACCAATCACATCTTTATTCTTAATATGTAGAACGTAGTTAACCCAACGAGCTTGTTAAAAGGTTGGCTAGTTAAAGCCACTGTCTACGTGGAAGTGACATGACACTTTAACTAGGCTTTAAAAGTTAAACCACAACACACGGCCTTATCTACATTCACACATTTACAAAGAGGATCAGCTAAAGTATTGACCTAGATTCGTGGACATTAAACAAATTCAGCATGAATCAGAGTAAAATGATTAAGCCAATTGAAGTCAAGAGCAATGTAGGTTAAATCATGATTAATTCAACTTCAGAAACGAAAAACGCACTAAGTAGTGAAGTTATTGTGATCAAATGATAATCGAATTAGGAAACAACAGTAGTTTTAGAAATCAGAAACAAAAAAGAATATACTAGCCTGGAGACGAAGGTAACGTTCGCCGGTTCCTGAATGACGATTTTGTGGCAATCTCCGGCGATGGTCCACGTGTAAAAAAGCTTAATTGAAAAGGATTTACTTTCAAATTTCACAAGTAGCTCCAAAACTTTCATCATTGTTCCAGCCAGTCCTTGTAAGGAGCGAATAAGCCAAGCCTGGCCCAAGCTCGACTAGGCTTGTTAAACTTGTAGAGTGCTCATTGCTCAAGCTTCAAGCTCGAGTTTGGCTCGTTTTCTAATTATTAGTAAATTCTTTTATAACTTTATAATTATGTTTGTATTTATCTTTTAATTATAAATTTTTGTGTAACATATTATTTATTTAGTTATTTTTACGTAATTTTATATATAATAACTAGGTATGTACCCGTCACGATGCGGCGATACATTAACATGTATTCGGTTGGTAGAAGTTCATTATGATCGTGGTGGGTACATTTAAGTGGATTCGACGCGAGTTAGGTCGATTCTGGTTATGTTCGTTACGACACATAAACTAAAAACAAAACATCGGTTGGTACCCCGGGCGTTACAGTGTCGAGTAGACATAAATTGGGTCGGTTTCGATTACGTCCTTTACGATACTTAACTAAAAAAAATCAAAATATTGTATGACGCGTCACAAGTTGGTGCTGCCACGTGGACCAATGATATTGGTTACAGTTGTAGAACAAAAAAAAGACGGCCGGTAAAACCTGGGTATTACTGAGAAGAGTGGATTCGAATTGGATTGGTTTCGTTTACGACGATACGATATTGAAATTGAAACTAAAAAAATGGATGATGATTGGAATCATACTCTAGTTTTAGTCATAATTGTCATTAGTCTATTTTGGGAGGGGTTAAGTGTAATTATATTTCTATAAATAGGTATCAATAGCTAATAGAGAAAGGAGAGTATGTTTTAGATTTAAGATGGCATTACCATGGCTCCCGTGTATGCGGTGAGAGAGGGCTAGGCCCGGGAATATCTTATAATCTTTATTTACGTTTTCAATAATATAACCGTTCTTCCATCTTATCCCTATTATCCAATCTTCACATATATCAAACCCTATCATTGGTCCGACCTGCCTTTGACCTGCCATTTTATTCAGTCAATCATGGAAACCCTAAATCAGCAAGTTCGTATGGATATTCATGAACAATAGATTCAAAAACTTCAATCGGATGTAACTGAGATCAAGGCTTCTCTCTCCACTTTAATTGCAGATCGGGAGGATTCAAGGGAATTTCGATTGGTCTTTTTAGCCTGGATGAAATCACACGAGAAGCTCAATGGTTCATTTAGCTCAGGGATCTCCGATCTGGAATATTCATCCGGCGCCACACCTAGTTCGGGAGGCAATTTCGGTGAGTTCTTTCCCTATTCTCGTTCCAACTCTATTTCCGGCACAGATTCTGGCCTCAAATCAGACTCCGAGGGGGATTTTTCTGGTGGTCTTCCATCTGTAATAGCTCAATTGGAGGCACTCGTGTCCAGATCTGATGAGAGAGAAAAACAGAACGTCGATGGTTCGTCGAGATCTGGATTTTCCGGCGAGGTTTTCTCCAGATCTGATTCAAAATCTATTACACTACCAGATCCGTCTCTAGATCTGGAAATTGGCTATGTGGTGGATCGTTTCTCAGGTTCTGTTCCTATTTTCCCATCTCTACCCGCTCGAATGACGACAATAATCCCCAATTATGAAGCCAATACGATTGGCGCTGACGAGAAACTACCCATATTTGACAAACAACCAACCGTTCAAGCCAAATTGGGGCTGTTAGGTGATACATGGGCCATATTGGATAATATTTGGTGGGCTTTGGGCTTTGGTACAGGGGTGGGCCACAATCTGGAGCTGAAAATCATTGTGGGCCGATACTCCCCAGATCTGGGCCCGTTTTATGGGGACGTTCAGTTTGTCACTCAGTTCCTTGGGCCTGCGTTAAAAATTGACGATAGACGCCTTGGTTGGAAATGAGGCACACTTTGGATCACTCGTGCTGACCGGTTCTGTCTTTTGGCCCGTTTACCTCTATTGGAATTTTCTTTAATAGAGAACTACCGGGTATTCAGTGGTGGTACAAGAATGCCAGTCTTGTTATTGTGTTAAGTATTGGATCATATCATTTGTGGATGGTGCATGGGCAGGGTCGACCACCTGAAAACGCTCTCGGGGAAGCTTCCGCTTGGTTATTGAGTCAATTGTTCGTTACCAGTCTTGAGGGCAAGACTGTTTTGAGGGGGGGGGGGGAGTAATGATAGGAATCATTCTCTAGTTTTAGTCATAATTGTCATTAGTCTATTTTGGGAGGGGTTAAGTGTAATTATATTTCTATAAATAGGTATCAATAGCTAATAGAGAAAGGAGAGTATGTTTTAGGTTTAAGATGGCATTGCCATGGCTCCCGTGTATGCGGTGAGAGAGGGCTAGGCCTGGAAATATCTTGTAATCTTTATTTACGTTTTCAATAATATAACCATTCTTCCATCTTATCCCTATTATCCAATCTTCACATATATCAAACCCTATCAGATGATGTGCCAGAAGCTGGTGCCGCCACGTGGACTGATTACGGTCTTGCGGCACCAAGCTTCTCAAATGTTATATATTATTAATCATTTAATTGGTATTAATTAAAGAAACATATATCAAATATGTTAAATAAATAAATAAATGTAAGCAACAGGCTCGTTTAAGTTTGTGAGTCAGAAAGGGACGCTTAGTCTTGTTTATTAAATAAGCTTACTTTTAGGCTTAAGCTTGGGTTGTTTAAGCTCAGCTCAATTGAAGCTTATTTTGCGAGCTAGTTTCGAGAAGTTCGCAAGCAACTTACTCGTTTACACCCTTGTATATTTGTTGGCTTGTTGCTAATAGTTTGTGACAATTTCTCACACGTCATGCATTATTACATCAAGATAATCATAATTTTTGTTTCCAAATGCTAACCCGTTTAATAAACATGCGTTTTTTAATCGGCTTGTCAACCTGTTTATCATTTTATGACTTGTCTAATCCTTTTGTTACAATCCACCAACATGTTTACAACCCATTACCTACCATCAAATTGTTCAACTCACTTAGATACATGTGTTGCTTTCGAGTTTTGAGGTACGCCATGGATAGTGTGTTAGAACTTAGAATAGATGTTAATACTTTTGACACAAACAAGTATACGGGTCACACTCGAAACCAGTTATTCAACAGGCAAACCCGCAAACCGTACATGATTTATAGTTATTGACTTATTTCTAGAGAAATTATAACAAATTCTCCACAAGTGTTTTTTTTTTGTCACTTTCGATTACAAACACAAACTCAAAATTTTTCATTTTTATTTTCATTTTCATTTTCATTTTCATTTTTTAGTTTCCTTGTTGGGTTTTAATTTATTAAATTGAAAGCTCACTAAAACCCTAATCATAACCAGCAAATAAATCAGAGATCCATTCTCATGCTTTCACCTTCTATTCCACCTCTCATCAATGGCTTCCATTCTCCAAAGACTCGTTAGAAAACACCCACTAACCCCAACCCTAATCACCAATCTCAACACCCGAATCCTCATCTCACCGACCCATTTACCCGACCCACCCGTCACTTCAACCCCCATTTTCAAAACCCTACCCGATGAATCAAACCCACATCCACATTCTTCAACTTATTATTACCCTAGTTTCTCATTTGACTCATTTCTGAACCCAGTTTTTAATACTGGGTATGTTCAATCTGAAGAAGATGTTGGGATTTGGGCTGATAGTGTGAAGAAGAAGAGGAAGAAGAAGATGAACAAACACAAGTTGAAGAAGCTGCGGAAGCGCCTGCGCAGGAAGACTTAGTTTTTTCGGGTTTTAGGTTTCGGTAAGGCCGGTTTCTAGACCTTTCATTGCTTGAGTGGAATGTGTTGGATAGTGTGCCTGATTTAAAGTTATTAATTAAGTGGTATTTGATCCTATGTTATCTCTAGAACCCTTAAATTGTGAGTTCAAACATTAATATCTAAATTTGATAGCTAAACTATTGCCTATTGATCTAATGGGATGTTTTGGAATAATAAAAGAATTTTTCTTTATGTGCCTACTTTAGTTTATGTAAAATTGTTGTTTGGTTCTAGTTTTCATAAGGGTTAATTTTCTGGATTAAAATTTAATGTTCGTTGCTCGATTCGGAATGGTTAAAATGGTCTCTTTTTGTTGTTTTTTTTGGAGTTTTCACGAGTGTTTGGATATGATTTGACATAGAAATGAAACTCGTTTTTTCTGAGGGTGAGGCGCTAAATGCGCTATTGAAAAAGCATCAGGGGCGAAAACAAAAGGGGCACGCCTCATGTAGTTTTGGGTCAAAATTAGGGCCGAAGGGGCTTTATACGTAAACTCAAAGGGTGAAGTTATTACAAAAGGTTTACTTGATAAGTAGGTTGATATGTAACACAGATGACAGAGATGCGGCTTCTGGTTGTAAAAGAACTTATGTGGTTGTACGTAGACGCGCTTCGTGCCTTTTTAACTAAGTTACGTAGATTATAATACAAAAAATGTAGTTATAGAGGTATATGATTGCTCTGTATTTTCTTTGTGGACTAGAGAGGATAGATGATTGATAGATTTTAGCTTTTAGGTAATGGGTTGTGGGTTGCCATTGAATGGTCTGAATAAGTGACATGGCAATAGTGTAGATGAGGTGAGGATTCTAATAGTTGAAACTGTTAGGCCACAAAGGGGCACTCTAGAGGTGTCAAAATGGGCTGGTCATGCCGTTTTTTAGTAGGGTAGAGTTGTGCCTGGGCGGGTGGGTTTGGTTGGATGGCAAACGGTTTTGCGCTGTTTAAAATGTCTTTTAAATTAGTTACTGAAATAAGTGGATTTTATATTGTAACTTGTATCTTGCTAGTTTCTGTTTCACTTAAAACTTTTTCTTTAACTTAGTAAAGATAAAAATAATAACTCAAATTGATATATTCACATAACAAACTGCTTAAGATATAAACTTCATATAGATAAATAGGTATGGTTTGGTTATGGGCATTTTTATAGATATGTTGGACTGTTTGTTTGGATGTGTTTTTTTAGCAGAACATAATCACATATAGATTTGAACCATTTTTAAAACTAAATACTAGGGGTCTTGACTCTTGACAAAACAGTTGAAACCGAAGCAAGTAGGCCGGTATGAAATTTATGTGGTTCGGTTTTGGTGGCGTAATGGTCCGCTTGACAGACTGGAACCTGGAACTGACCGGTGTAAATCCAATTTATTTTTCATTTTATGAAATACATAATTGGTAGCTTTATGGTTGTTTTCATTTTATGAAATACACAATTATTTCATTTATAAGCATATTCTTAGTTTATGAATATGCAATGCATTTAAATAAAACCAAAAGGTCAATTACTATTCTCCAGTTGGACCAAATTGAGAACTTGTGGCATGTTTTTCCATTTTGAGAGTGGTTTGAATCGGTAAACTGAAAGCCTTACAAGAACCATAATTCTCTCCCAAATTACATCTACACCTAACACCTATATCTCTTCATCCACATACATTACACTATACAAAACAACTATCTATCATTTTCGTCCACGTTACATTACTTCAAAATTTTTAATAAGCATTCTCTCTTTACAATAAGTCCAGAGAATGTAATGCAATTTTCCACAATTCTGAATAAAAACTTCCTTGTAAATAATCTCTCTTTTGTGCATTATGGCGCGCGGTTTGCATATTACCGCTCTAGTTATCATCGCCGTTACAGGCCTTGTCATGGCTTCCCATACTCCGAAACACTCCCACAAAGGTTCATCGTCAAAAGGTTCTGGCAAGAGCTCAGCATCATCTCCTTCATCTAACGCCCCGTCTCCATCTGATGATTCCTCACCTACATCTTCGCCGTCTCCATCACCCTCAAGCGACGATGGTTCATCCCCTAGCCCATCCGCTGATGAGAGTAGTGCCAGCCATTCGCACCAGAATTTTCTATTGCACCGGACTCTTATGATGCCCCGGATTCTTCTGACTCACCGGGGATCGCCGAAGCACCGGAATTAGCCGATGCACCAGGTTTCAGAGGCTAATGCACAGTTTTCTGAGTATAATGCACCGGGTTCTGAGGCTTATGCACCGGGTTCTGAGGCTGATGCACCGTTTTCTGAGGATAATGCACCGGGTTCTGAGGCTTACGCACCGGCTTCAGAGGCTTATGCACCAGGTTCAGAGGCTGATGCACCGCTTATAGAGGATAATGCACCGAGTTCTGAGGCTTATGCACCGGCTTCCGAGGCTAATGCACCGGCTTCTGAGGCCAATACACCAACATATGAAGAAGATACCGATGATGAAATTCGAGGGCATGACGCTGCTGATATCTTGAAGGCTGCTATCGCCGCTGGCGTTGAAGCTCTTGCAGGTCTATTTCTCTTCAAAATTCGATTGTCGTAGATGATAGAACGATTTAAAAATTTTCATATTAGGATGTAAATATGTATATCATCTACATAGGAACCCAATTTTGGTAAATATTCCACTTTATATATTACAATTTACAAGATTTTATACAAATTATTTCACTTTTAAATAACTTTTAGGTTTCTAATTTTAATAAACATTGGATATTAAATGAAATTCAACAAAAATTGGAGAACTAGGGAAGCATGTCCTTTTACATGTAAAAAAATAATATAAAACTTGATTTCACTTATAAAAAATTAGTTTTAACATCTGAATAAAAAAAATTTAATTTTGTAAAAAATATTATGTTTTACCTTTTTTTTAACTGTTTTTTTAAATAAAAAACTTTTTTTATTAAAAACGTCTTTTACATGTGTTTATATGTAAAAGTTCAAAAAAATATTTCAAATTTGCGATTTTTGTCCATGTGGTTTCATTTTACTTGCAATTAAACCCGGCTCACACTAACCCCGTTAAGTCTGGTCGTTAAACTCATCAGCGTGCTTATCACGTGAGGGCAATTTTGTCCTTTTTCCCAAATACACCCCAACCCCTCACGTGAGGAGGCTTGCGAATTATGAGTGAGGATTATTTGGGAGAAAAAAAGACAAAACTGCCCCTCACGTGATGAGCATGCTGATGGGTTTACCGATAAGGCTTAACGAGGTTAGTGTAGTCGGGTTTAATTGAAAATGAAATGAAACCACATGAACGGAAATCGTAAATTTGAACTATTTGACTAAAATTGCAGATTTAGACAAACCACAGCGACGAAAACCGCAGTTTACTCAAAAGATTATGTAAATATGTGCTTTTTACATGTGAAAACAAATTTTTTATCTCTTTACATGTAATAGACATGATAGTTTTTTTGGTTTTTTTTGAACCCGCACCTTAAATAAGAGATAAGTATTAAAGTTATTTATTTTTTTCTCAGGACGGGGGTAGTATATGACAGGCTGAATTGAATTGCTGAAAGCGATTGTTTCTCCTATCCACCCATGATTGACGGCCCAATAGCTCTACTTCACCACCACTTTCTATTAGAGGAAGACAAACATTTGGATGGTCTACTTATAACTAGACAAAGTATTATAACTGAGTTTTCTTATATATATTGTAGACATTTGGATCGGGTTTTATGCATAACTAGGTTGTTTCAAACATTAGGCATCTTCCTACTTGGTCCAACATTGGACTCTCTTGTGTTATCACATTTGAATATGTGAATCAATTTAGCTAAATGGGTCGCGTTCAAGTTAGACTTGTTAAATTTATGAATAGACTTGTTTATTTTTTTTATTCTAAAAAAGTGCTTTACATCGTAACGTTAACAAGACTAGCCACTTTAAGCATAAATGTTTTATACACATATATTAGTATTTTTGTGATAGATTTTTAGTTCTAAGCTACAAGAAAAACAAATTAAAACAATTTTTCAGGTTTAAAAGGTCGTGTTCATGTCAACTCAAGAAGGTTGGCGTTGTGCCTAAGTTCATGTGACTGGCATGATTTTTCATGTTTACGTCAACTCTCAAACATGATCCGTGTAACATTTATAAGCTAGTTATTGTTTTGGATTAATCTTATATTTTTCCTAAATGACAGATATTCAAATTATGGTCAACTCTTATGCACTTAATTTTTCAATACATATGGATTAACTCATCTTAGTTCATATGCAACCAGGCACAAAGGTTGTCTTCTTAGTGAAATCAAGAACAACATACAACAAAAAGCATCCAAGAAACTCAAAATGTAATACTGTTATATATGATTTATCCATGATCAACAATGAGACCCTTTTCTGCAAACGAGTGCACCGGCGCTCTGCGTCATGGCCCCAACTAACGTCGATGGCCTGCCACTTAAACTTGAAGCTCTTGCAAACGATGAGGCGGCACCTCTACCGGATTCCCTGAAATATGCACCGTTTAACATCAAGTCCCCTTCCGATCTCCAATTCCAGTTCTTCCATTCACTTTCGGGTGCATTTTCATGCTTCGTCACCTATACATATACATTAATCCGCGGTTTAATTCTCTATTTGAAATATACAAAACTTGTAAACAAAAATCACTTATTTGCATGCATCATGCTTGCTTGCATACCTCCTTGTCAAATCTTGTATTAGGTGCCAAAAATATATTGCCTTGGCTATAAATGGTAGGTGATGCACTACCTCCAATTGCATACATCTCCCAATGAGTATAATCATTATTAACCACATGGAAATACCCATGTCTACATCTACAATATTTCACATTCAAAAGTCAAAAACTTAACTACCAAGTGCTTAATTAATTAAGTAACTTATAGACTAAAGCAATTATTTGGTAACTTTTACCTTGGCATTCTTTGAACAAGACCTTCACCAAAATGGTTAAAAGCAATGGTGACTTGCATATCTTTATCTTGTGTAAAACTATCACTATGTCCCAACAACATGACTTTATCATGATGAGTCATGTAATTGTTGGATATCGTGATCGCGGTGGACCCATGTATGACATCAATGAGCCCATCATGGCAATTCGACAACGAACAATGATCAATCCACACATGTTTGCTAGCCAGAATCGAGATCCCATCACCGTTGGATTGATCCCAGTGCCCTGCATGATGAGGTGAGTTTCTAATAATACCATTACCAGCCTGCTGACAATCATGTATGTGAATGCCATGTATGATAATATTATTAACATCATGAATAGTTATGCATGGACCATTAGCAATATGAACATTAACACCCCTTCCATCTATGGTTTTAAACGAGTTCATAACAAGTTCTTGACGTAATTGTATAACCATGTCACGTTTAAATATGATCCATAACGGTTCATCTTGAATAACCGCATGTCTAAGTGTCCCGGGAATCGGGTTCACTGGATCATCATTCCCGGGATCGGTAACAACGTATATTCGCCCATTTTCGTCCCCAATCGCGTTCTTTCCGAACCCGATCGCGCAATCAGCTAACCGTTGGCGATTAGTTTCCCACTTGGGATCACACCGCCAGCAGTCGTCAATGGGGTTGCCAGTGGCACAGGAGAGATACCCCAAGTTTCTCCGGGAGGCGTTGATGCTACGATGAACTTCGTCAACGACGAAATCGGGGGTTTGATTAGGTGGTGATGAAGTGACAATTGCTAGTGAAGAAAGCAAGAGGATTAATGGAAGAAATGTGTTGGCCGTTTTCAAAGACGTTTTACCCTGTTGTTAAGAACAGTGTTTTTAAGTCAGACCTGAAGCGTCAAATTGGGAAGAAAAGATTGTGAAGGGGTGATATTAATGAGCGTATGAAGGGTGTTTAAATAGTAATAATGGTGCCGTGATAAATGGCGTAATTAGTCTGGTATTGGAGAACCACGTGTAACTTGGGGTTAAAAACCTTAATATTTTCTTGGAGTTCTCATTGTAGGTCGTTTATTCGGTTAGTGTTTAAGCTTTTTCAACAGTTTTCTGGTCAATGTTTATATATTTTATTTATTTATATATTATATTGTGACGAGTTAAATAGAAATTAAACTCTCATGATATATAAAATATTTAGATCGTTGTAGCTGAGAGGGAGGATCATTGTATGGTGTGGTGAAAGAAAATCGATTGGACCGGTCCGAGCGGAAGAAAACTTTAATAGGAATCAGGTAGCACGTAAACTTTGGATTTAAAACAAAAGACAAAGATTCTCGTTCTTGTTGTATAGCAGTAGGGGTCAAAATGTAACGTTCTAGGATCAAGTTAAGATCCTTCTATAACTCTATTGTATTCGTTATATTCTGTTTTATATTTTAGCTACTTGTTAAGATTGTTTTTGTTTTATATAATACTATATTTAGAAAAAACAATAGAGAAACGTGAATATATTCTTTCAATAATGACGTATCCAAAGGAAGAATCAACGTCATATAGGTGGCAATTAAATTTCTGACTCGGATAAGATGGAAACAAAAGTCAACTTTTTTTTCCAAAATAGGCGGACAAGCCTGATTAGCAACAGATATAATCATGTAAAGTATAAACAACCATCTATAATCTATTGTTGAGATAATTTCACACTTCCAGGAATATTTTTTTAAGAGAAGGGTTTTTCAAAGGGTTGATCACCATGGGTTTTACTAGAGAGCCTTTCTCAGGTACTGGTGACGAAATAAAATGTGAAGTCTCTTTTAAGAGAATGCAACCTCACATGTCTATACGGCTTGTATATGTAAAACTTGAAGCAACACCAATTTAAAGGACCCGAATGGTTAATACGAAAAGTATAAGGGTGGTATGGAAGATCTCAGGGGGGCGGTTTGGTGGAGATCCAAAGTTAAAGGACCAAGTTGAATAACTTGGTGTCATAATTATCTTTTACTTATTATTAAATAAATTAGAAGTCTAGTTTAATTGTGATTTCTAGTTTGAGTAGGATTAGAATTGTGGGTGTTATATAAACCCATCAAAAGGTTTATTTCTAGTAGAGTAGAGAAGAGTACAGAAGAGTCATAAATATTTTGTTCTTTTTCTTATTAATGAAAAGAGTCGCATAAACGTTTTATGCAAAATCGTGTTTGGTGTTCTTGATTCACTTGTCTAAGGTTTAACAGTATAGGCCTATACGGACCGTATAGGATACGAATGACTGGTGGGGAGAAAAAACAGCTTTTTGCAGCCTATACGACCGTATACCCTTATATGAGTCGAAGAGTTGTATAGGCATTAAATGTCTCGTAATGCTCCTTGACAAACCATAAAACCTATACGGTCGTATTGGGCTATACGACTGTATAGAAAATATCTGCAAAAAAATTCGGACCGCCTTTTGACTACTATTAATCGTTGCCGAAAAACGAATATACGAGCCTGTATGGACTATTATAAAGCGCAACATAATATAAACTTAAACGAATGTTCTTAGGGTACACTACAAATTACTTAGCCAAGCGTGATATGTAAATATTAATAGACAGTTTATTTTATTAGAACATATCATATCATTCAACTTTTCAATATAAAACATAATTGTGAAACAACAAATGAAAGGGTCGAAAAAGAGAACGGTTAAAACTGATTAAAAAAATATGATGCAAGTCAGATAATATATCTGGATGACGTATAATGTTAAAGTCATACATCATATATATTAAATATATGGTCATCAAAAAAATATTCTACACGATGAAGGCTACATATGATGTGAAAGTCATAAATCACATATATTAAATATATGGTCATCAAAAAGTTTTTTCAAAAAATTGTCTATACGGGCCCGTATATACCTATACGACCCATATAGGCTTATACGACCTGTATAGGTCTATACGAGGCACTATAAACGATTATCAACAACATCATACACAAACTGACACGATTCAGGTGTTATACAACCGTATAGCCCTATACGAGTCGTGTAGGAAAAAAAATGATGTGTGAGGATCTTAAGTTGTGTGGGAGGATCCTAAGCCTTAGTTAATTCATCACTCTTGGTGATGAAATAATATATTCTATGACACATTTGTTTGCATTTTCTAAAAAGCAACTTACACATCTTATTTTGTCACTGGTAACTGAGAAATACCCACATGTGATTAAACTAAAACAAAGCCCCATAGTGATTAACCGTTTAATGAAAGCCTCATTTATAAAAAAAAACAAATCCACTTTCAATGACTACACCTTTCACTAAGTTGTTGGTGCATGATGTCAGTAGTTCAGTATCTAGTGTCTGTAATCGTGTTAGTTGGATTTGTTTATGTGTTTTAGATAACTTGTCTCACAAGTTCGCTTGGTATAAGCGAACTTGTGGAACAAGCGAAGTTATTGACAACATCGCCTAGCATGTTAGGCGAAGTTGTCGAATGATATATATGTATAGCTACGGCTTATTTTTTAAAACGGTGGTTCAGTACGTGTAATTGTGATTTGGCTATCACGTGTTAAGGTTGCAATACAACGTGTCTTTTGAGTATTGTAACGTGTCTTTGTGCTTGGTATTAACGTATATCGCGTCTAACACTCGTATCGTCTTACGTAGGGATTCCGCACCTACGTAATACGAGATATTTCCGTGTAGATCCGGCTGGGAACCTACAATTGGTATCAGAGCTTTTGCTCGTGTTTGTGTGGTTCGGGATTATCACACGAGTGAAGAAATCGTTCCGTTCGACTATTCGTGGAACGAGTTTACGTTGAAATACCGAGTTTTTGTGTCCTACTCATCTCCCACTATCAAATATAACCCATTACACCTTCGCATACCTCGCAATACGTCAAATTAAAACCTGCAAAAACCGTTTGTTCATCAGGCGAAGTTGCCGCCACTGTTTGTAGGGTTTAGGCGAAGATATAAGTTTAAGCGAAGTTATTATTAACTTCGCCTGCCTCACAAGTTCGCTTAAATAAGCGAAGTTGTCATCAAGCGAAGTTAACATCAGGCAATCTTAAGAAGAAAGCGAAGTTAAGAGTTTCAGCGAAGTTAAGAGTTTCAGCGAAGTTAAGTATTCAAGCGAAGTTAATCTTAAGCGAAGTTAAGAATAACTTCGCCTACTGGGTACTGTTCAGAATAATAAAATATTATTTTTGAGTTCCTTTGTGTTTTCGAGTCGTATTTCTTTCAAAGATGACTTCTATAAACATTACGGAACCGGTGAAGATGGAGGTGGAAGCCAGTTCAGCTACTAAGGCTCCGAAAATGCTTAAGGGTACCGATTTCGTGGCTTGGAAAGATCGGTTTGAGCAGTATGTTAAATATCAAAATGCTAAAATATGGGTGTGCATTCAAGATGGATACATTCCACCAACGGCCTTGTTTGAGGGTCGTGATCAGATTAAGAAGTACAATAAGATGGAAGAGGAAGAAAAGAAGATGTATGAGGCAGAGAGTAAAGCTCATGCAGCAATCACCATGGCTCTTCCACAAGAGATTCTACACACCTTCAAGAAATACAAAACTGCTAGAGAGCTATGGGAAGCTCTAGAAAACCGATATGAAGGTAATGTGGGGATACGTGCATCCAAAATTAAGCTGCTAAAAACCCAATTCTCAGTGTTCAAATATTTGAAAAATGAATCACTTGATGATATCATCACAAGATATTATCACCTGATGACCGAACTCAGCAATTACTCCATTGTAAATAAAGAAGAGGAGATAGTAGAGAAACTTCTTGATGCTCTTCCACCGAAATGGGAAATGTACACGGTTTTGATGAGAGAAGATAAAGAGTTTGCCGATATTGATTTGGAAACAGCAGTCAATAAATTACGAACTTTTGAACTAAACATGGTTCGGAAAGAGACACCAACTGATCAGGTTCAGGATCCGGGAATGTACGGTGCAAAAGTTAGTTCAAGTTCAACTTCAAGGTCAGAATCAACTGCTTACTACTCAAAGGGAGACTCAAGCTCAAACTCAACTCAAGATGGTCATGTGACTCTCAACTTGGACGGTGATGTATGTTTTGTAGCTGGAGGAAGTAATTCTTCAAAACCTCAAGCCACAACTGGTAACTTCTCATCAAATGCTCCAACCAACAAATACTCACAGATGCCCATGAGTATTAAATCAGCTGAACAGCAGTTTGCTCTCTATGCATCCTTCATTGCATCTTATGAAAATTACATCAAAGGTAAAATAGTCGACCCTGCAACTTTAGATGAAGACTATGATCAGATTGATGCTGATGATCTGGAAGAGATGGATCTGCAGTGGCAGATGGCGATGATAGTAAGAAGAGTTAAAAGGTTCATGAAGAAAACGGGTAGAAAGTTCGTTGGTGAAAGACCAGGGTTTGACAAGTCAAAGGTTCGATGCTATAACTGTCAACAAAATGGTCACTTTGCCAAGGAATGTACAAATGAGAGAGTCGAACGCAGCCAGACCAGGCCTGCACAAAAGAATGGGGGAGATAGTGAGAATAAGGCTATGGTATCTAGACACAATAGTGGGTATAACTGGAATCTACATGTTGAGGAAGTCTTCGAACAGGCAAATTTGGTGAACATCGAAACTGCAGGAAGTGAGAAAGAGACAGGAGAAATTCAAGCTTACATGGCAGAAGTGAACGATCAGCTTTCTGAGGTAAGTCCTGAACTCCCATGTATGCAATGTGAAAATCTGTCTGAACAATTGAAAACCGTAACTGATCAGTTTATTAGTTTGGACGCTCAATTTAAAACATTAAAAGAAGATCATCATTACACTAAAACTAGAGAAAACAGTTACAAGGTAAAAATAAAAGCTAATGAAAAAGATATCAGGAGTCTTAAAGCCAGTCTAGCTGAGAAAATACAAGTAATTGATCTTTGTTATGAAGTCGTAGAAGAGAAAACCAAACTAATTGCTGAGAGGGATAAACAGATAGCTGATTACCAGGTAAAAGTGGTGGAACTGAACAGAAAAATTGAACAGTTTAGAAATTCCTCTGCAATGCTTGATCACATCGTAAGTGTTCAACGTTCCCCAGTTAAAAAGGGGGGAATTGGATATTCTGAAGTTCCACCACCATATAATCATAACTATACGTATAATCCTAGTAATCAGAAATCTGTTGATGATGAGATTAGTCAGACAGTTCCTGTCAAAGTTTCGATTAAAGAACCTGAAGTTAGTCAAAGCGAAACAAGTACGCCTGTTTCGGATGTTAAGATTTCTGTTCCTAGTTTTGTCTCATCAAATTCGGACAAGACATCCGAATCTAGTGAGATAAAAGAAGAGGTAGTATTACTAAAACGTGGGGAGGAATATAAGCCAACTGAAAAGATTTCTCCCCTAAACCTGTTTGTCCCACCATATGTTAGACAAACGAATAGTAATGCAAACTCAACATCTGAAACAACTGTTGAGACGAAAGTTGAACACAGGAGTTGTTTCAGATGCAATCAAATCGGACACCTAATTGCTACTTGCCCTCTAAATCAGAGATTCAGAGGTATGAGGCCTCCGAAAACTGAGAATAAAACTAATAGTAATTACTATAATGTTAAGAATGTTAACTCTCCAAAATTCAGACATTGGACTAATCCAAGATTTCAAAGAAATCGATCTCAGTGTTTCCCAGTAAACAACCGAACCAACAATTATAATTCAGTTAATTCACTAAGGTTTGGATGGCCTCATAGTCAATTCTCAAGAAGGTATCCTTATAGAACTTACAGAAATTATTCTCAAACTGACTTTGAACAGCCAAAGTACGGGATGCCCTTTAACATATTTAATCGACCCAAGACCTATAGGTCTTGGGTCCCCAGATTTTAATCCTTTGCTTTAATCGTGCAGGAACAGTTGAACAGGACTGTCAACAATCGGTGGGTTGTGGATAGTGGCTGTTCCCGGCACATGACTGGTAACAAGAATTTGTTACATGAATGGAAACCTGTTCAAGGAGGAAGAGTAAGTTTCGCTGGAGAGAGTGGTGGTAGGATTACGGGTACTGGAACAGTGACAAATGGTAAAATGAAACTAGAGAAGGTGAATTTTGTTGAGGAGTTGAAGCATAATTTGTTGAGCGTGTCTCAGATTTGTGACAAAGATTACACAGTGCACTTTACTAAAAATGAAGCTATTGTTCTGTATCCTGGTTTCAAGATACCAGAGGCATGGGTGGTGATGAAGGCTCCAAGAGAAAAGAACACATACGTCATGGATATGAGGTCAACTGAGATGACATCAGAAGAATCATGTCTTCTGTCAAAGGCAACTGAATCTGAGTCCGAGTTATGACATCGAAGAATGGGGCATATACATCTTCGAAAAATGAACTACATTGTCAAGAATGGGCTGGTGCTCGGTGTTCCCTTAAAGAATTTCAACTTTGAAGATCAATGCTTATCGTGCAAGAAGGGAAAACAACACAAGAAACCTCAACACTCCAAGATGGTTAACTCAATTGTCAATACACTAGACCTACTTCACATGGATCTCTTTGGTCCCGTGAATGTAAAGAGTCTTGGTGGAACTTCATACTGCTTGGTAGTAACTGATGATTACTCGCGATACTCTTGGGTGTATTTTCTGAAGACAAAGGATGAGACGGTTCAGTTGGTAATTAACTTGATTACCAAGGTTGAGAATATTATGGGGAGAAAGGTTAAGTACATCAGGAGTGATAATGGGACAGAGTTCAAAAACTACCAGATGGAGCTGTTCTGCTTACAGAAAGGGATAGAACACCAGTACAACGCCCCGTATACTCCGCAACAAAATGGGGTGGCTGAGAGGAAGAACAGGATGCTAATTGAAGGAGCCAGAACCATGCTGGCTGATGCTAAGCTTCTCGTGGTGTTCTGGGCTGAAGCAGTTGCCACAGCCTGTTATATCCTTAATCGTGTTTTAACTGTTAAAAGGCTAAATAAAACTTGTTATGAACTTATGCATGGTCGAAAGCCAAACTTGAATGGTCTCGAACCATTCGGGTCCCCATGTACGATATTAAAGACAAACTCTAAATTTGGAGAGAAAGCCGACGAAGGTATTTTAGTCGGATATGTTGTTGGGACACCCAACAGAAGAGTCTTTAATTTATCGAACAGTAAGGTTGAAGTGGTATGTAACACTGACATCACGAGTTACAAACCACCAATGCCCAGCACGGGACCCGCTGAAGCTTTTGACTATGATAGACTGTTTAAATCTTTTAATGTGCCTTACTTGGATTGTGCAGAAGTTGATGAGAAAATTGCTTCATAGATCATGTATGACGAGGAGGAAAATATTGTGCAACGTCCACGATACAATGAAAGTCAACCTTCCACATCAAGTACAGTTAATGCTCCTGCCGCCTCTACTGAAGAAGAATTCTACAACCCTTTTCACTCTCAACAACAATCGCCCATTGATGAACTCTCTTCGAACCTGGAAGATAATCTTCAAGTCAGTTCGGTCCCGACTACTGGAGTTCACAAAAATCACCCTTTAGAGAACGTGATAGGTGATCTGTCTAATGGTGTACAAACAAGACGAAGCTTGAATGAGCACACCTGTGTTTACGCAAGCATTAAGGAAACAGGTATCATTAACGAGTGCTTGTACACCTGCTTCATTAGCCAGATTGAACCAAAGAACTATCAAATGGCTCTAAAAGACAGCTCGTGGGTCGAAGCCATGCAAGAAGAGTTAGCCCAGTTCGAGAAGATGGAAGTATGGAAATTGGTTGCAAAACCGAATAATGTGCATGCGATTGGCACCAAATGGGTTTTAAAATGCAAGAGAGATGAGAAAGGGATAATTATCAGGAACAAGGCGAGGCTGGTCGTTAAAGGGTTTAATCAGCAGGAAGGAATCGACTACAATGAAGTGTTTGCTCCTGTGGCAAGATTGGAAGCGATTCGTTTGTTTTTGGCATTTGCTGCACACAATGAGTTGAAGGTGTTCCAGTTAGATGTGAAAAGTGCGTTTCTTAACGGTAAAGTCGATGAGGTTGTGTACGTTGAGCAGCCTCCAGGTTTTCCTGACCCAGACTTTCCTGATCACGTGTACAAGTTAAGTAAAGCGCTATATGGACTACATCAGGCCCCTCATGCCTGGTACGCAACCTTGTCTGATTACTTACTTGAGAATGGGTTCGAAAGAGGAAAGATCGACAGCACGCTGTTTGTCAAGAGAAAGGGGGGAGATTTTCTTTTTGTTCAAGTCTACGTGGACGACATCATCTTTGCTGCATCAAAAGTTGCCACGTGTCAGGAATTTGAAGAAGTCATGAAAAGGAGGTTTGAAATGAGCGCAATGGGTGAATTAACGTTCTTTTTAGATTGCAGGTCGATCAGAAGAAAGATGGGATGTTCATCCATCAAACTAAATATGCCCAAGACGTTCTCAAACGCTTTAAGATGGAGGACAGCACTCCATTTGATACTCCGGTTTGCGTCAACCACAAGCTGGGTGCTGATTCAGACAGTGACGCAGATGTGGACCCCACCCAATATCGAGCAATCATAGTTCTTTAATGTATTTAATTGCATCTAGACCTGACATTATGTTTGCAGTTTGTCTCTGTGCTCGATTTCAGGCAAGCCCAAAGGAATCTCACATGAAGGGAGTGAAGAGAATACTGCGGTATCTCAAAGGCAAGCCTAAGCTGGGATTGTGGTACACGAAAGGGGGAGACCTGGACTTGGTTGCTTACACGGATTCTGACTATGGAGGTTGCAATCAGAATCAGAAGTCGACAACCGGTGGATGCCAGTTTCTGGGAGGAAGATTGGTGTCTTGGCAGTGCAAAAAGCAGACCTCTGTAGCCATTTCTACCTGTGAAGCAGAGTACATGGCAGCATCAAACTGCTGCTCCCAGGTTCTTTGGATACAACAGCAATTGCGCGATTACGGTCTGAATTTCACTCAAACTCCTATTTGCATTGATAACACTGCAGCGATCTCAGTAACTAACAATCCCGTAAAGCACATCAAAACTAAACACATTGACATTCGTCATCATTTTATACGGGATTGTGCTGAGAAGAAATTAATAGTGCTCGAAAAGGTTGATTCGTTAGATAATTTCGCTGATCTTTTTACTAAAGCGTTTGACAGAACTCGTTTTCAAAACCTTGTTGAGTTTAATGGGATGATCAATCCCGAGTAACCGTATTTTTCGTTTTACTTAAAAAAAAAAAAGGAAACGTCACTAACGCTTAGAAGTATGTCGGTTGCTTCAGTTTGAAAGACATATCTTCGGATGTGTTTGGTTCTCACTTCTACCAGTAGATTATGAGGATAGCCATTAACCAGATGACAGAAAGCGACTGGGGCGGTTTATGATGTGTTTTTATTCCGTCACTGAAAAATAGTCGTCCATACTTAGTTAAAAGGACGCATATTCGTATGTGGTCGGTCCGGCTGATCCATTGGATCTTCAGGATAGCCGTTTACCTGATGACTTTGACTTGATCGGGGCGATAGAATTTAAATTTTTTAGGGAGATGAAATAATTTTTCAAGTCTACTACTTCGTAAGAAGTTTCTATACAATGTTTATATGAAAATTGATCCAACATTGGAAAGTGATACACAAACTATTTCTGTGTGCTTAACTAGTGAAGTTATTAGGCCTAAAAGACTTTAGAACAGTCATTGTATGTTATGGTAGCTTTTTATGGTGCGTAAAAGTAGAAGTGATACTAACTAAATCTCCTCGATTTAAAGTGGTGACTCATTCAGTGTTGTGCATGTCTCCATATACATCTTTCCGAATGATAGGCAGAAAAGCGATTACCCAGTCATACACGAGGCCGTGAGTGTTCTGATTCCTGTGAAGATAGTGTGTCAAGTAACTGCAGTGATCCAGATTCGGGACTTGCAGTCGTTTACTATTAGAAGCTATGTAATCTTTATTAAAAAAAATGTGTGTATGTGTTGTTGAGCCTTCTAAAGCTTATAATGTTCTACTTATCAATCAAGAGGCAAGAAAGAGAACGGGAAGAAGATTCTCAAGATCGAAGTGTAATTACTGTTTAATCAGACACTACGGGTCGAGGTCAACTCGAGGTGACTTGGGGAAAGCCAAATACGCTTTGAGAAGGAGACATCACAGTCTATGATGTGTTGTTCATTTATATTTTGAGCTTAATTGAACCTAATCCATATCACAGAAGCGATGAAAACCATACTAAGTTGTTTACCTGCTTACAACCTGTGTCTTTATGTCATAATACCGCTGAACATTGATCTATGTGACAGTCACTTAATTAGTATGATTCCTGTTCGGATCTTTTCTAAAACATACTAGTCCCTGTCAAGACTGAAATTTGATCCCGTGTATTTTATTTCTAAATTTTATTTTACATATGTCGTTTTATGGTTTTATACCTGGTTACTTGGTTTTTGATTGTAACATTTAATCTTTAAAGGGAGTTTTTAAAAGACAATTGCAAAATGTTCAATTTATAAAGGACCTTTGTGTAAATTTCTATACTAAGCGAACTTGTTAACAGGCGAAGTTAAGGGGTAAGCGAAGTTAACCCTAACTTCGCTTATATAATACAGACCTATATAAAGGTTAACTTAGTCAAAACCTTTCATATTTTCAATTCGGGCTAACTTATACTCACAAACCCTCGGCGAAGTTAAATCTCGAATCAATCCTTGTTATTTTTCTCAAATTCAATCCGTCTAAAAGGTGTGTAGGGTCGGGATAATGTATAAGTCGTCTCGATCATGTTATTTAGATGCCGTTTTGGTCCGATTTAAGACCCCGTTCATGCAAACCTTAAACACCCACTTTTCAAACTTATTTTAACGTGTTCGTAAATAATGTGATCGTCTAGATCTCTTTAGTATCATGTCTTTATTGTCCACAATCACCAATCTCACCAAATTCACTTCGTTTGGCCGTCTAAACCTTTGCCGTTTCAGTTCAGGCGAAGTTATAGTTTAGGCGAAGTTGTTCTCAACTTCGCCTAAGGCTTAACTTCGCCTGTTACTTTATATTTTAATTAATCAGGGGCGAAGTTATGATTAGGCGAAGTTATCCTTAACTTCGCCTTAGGCTTAACTTCGCCTGATGCTATAAAGTTATTGTATAGGCGAAGTTGTGCTCAACTTCGCCCTATGTCTAACTTCGCTTGCACACTTATGTTTATCTTAACTTCGCTCATGGTAATAAGCGAAGTTATGATCTACCTTGACGATTCTCTAACTTAGACCGTTTGTGGTGCAGATATAGCAGCTGTAGCAGGAGCCGGTGGTACTGGTGGTGACGAAGGTGGTGATAAGAACCGTCAATTTTTCCCGGGGCATAATATGTACATCACACTGGACCCGGATGCTAGCGGTGTTGATGATTACCGCGAGATAATCACTTTTCTTATCCGCTCGCGTATCTTCCATGCTATTACTACAACTCTGCCCATCTCTTTACCAAACATAGAAGATTTCTGGCAGACGGTTGAATATGATTGCAGAGTCGAGCCCCCAGTTATGCGTGCAACGGTTAACAATCAGGAAGTGCAGTTCTCATCAGAACAGATACGGGTTGCTTTGCAGTTTGGGGATGAAACGAGAGATTAACCTACAGACTTCGTGGCTCCATTCAGAGATGGTGTTTTTTTAAGATTGGTCTATTCTGGTCCATTGGGGGATACTCAGAGACGCAAGGGGTTTTTGTTAGATCAATGGCGCTTTCTCATGCACGTGATCATGTCGGGTAGAAAGGCTGGTACGGATGGAATGGGTGCGACGATGCAGTCGGCAATGACAGCACTGACTTACAACAAGCGTTATAGCTTCAGTCAGATGGTGTTCTATGAGATAGACCGTCAGAGACGAGCGGTGGCGCGTGAGAGATTCTTGATGTATCCAAGATTTTTACAAATGATCTTGAATCACGTGGCTCCTACGCTACCTCAGCGCCGTCCGATTCGGTATGTGGAGAGTGTCAACAAGAGAATCTTCGCCAAATGTAGATCATCAAGTGCTAGAAGTAAACCAGAACTCCGTCCTCGACATACTCCGTTATTTGGGTACTTGATCAACCCGGAGTATGTTGCAGCTCGTGGGGACGAGTTTCGGGATCCGGCACCGCAACAGGCTGGAGCACCTCAACCACCACCTGTGGTACAGCAATCTCTTCCTGCAGCTCCTATTGTGGCGCCGGAGGAACACGTCGACCTTGAAGCTGCTTTCGGCGGTCAAGGATTTTTCGATATGGAACGTGTTGATCCAGAGGAAGAGGTACAGGTCTCGGCTGCACAGGTTTCTAGTGTGGATGTGTCGATGGCAGCTACGACTGTGGCTGATTCTGATTCCTCAGATGATGATGTTGCTGAAGCAAGTCAGATTCTGATTACTCAAGAAAGAATTCATGGGAAGAGAAAGAAAGACACAGATGACAGTGAATCAGACTTTGAGGAGGATTTACATCGGTTGGTTCGTCGAGCGAGAAGGGCAAGAACGGGTGAAGGATCGGGAGCTGGTGAGAGCTCGAGGGTGGTTCGTTTTTCTCCACCCGCACTGTCTGGTATGACTATGGTCCCTACATCGTTGACAGTTATAGGACCGATCACCTCGGGTGTTGCCGTGTTGACTACCTCATCCTCCTTTGGCATACCACCCACTACATTTCAGCTCTCGGCTCCAGAAATTGTGTCCTTGCCACCTCCAACTCTTACTCCATCGGAGGTCGTTGCAAGATTCGTTGAGTCGACACTGGTTGCCACTGCAGGGTTGCCTGTTACGATACAACCTGCGGTTACTTTTACGCCTGTCTCTGATGTGCCGGTTACCTTGGGAATCCCTCCTCCGTATGCTCAAGACATTTCACATATGAGGTTTGATTTTGATGCAACCTTATCTGACTCGGAAAGAATAGCAGCTCTTGAAAGGGTCGTGGCAGAACAGTCGAGAATAAATCTGATCCAGATTCACGCTATTCAGCGCCTTGTTGCAGAGAATCAGATTCAGTCGTCTCTCCTGATTGAGCACGGTAAACTTTTTGATGCCTTGAAACAGTTCTTGGCATCTCAGGGGGAGACGAGCTGTAAGGGTGATGAGCTGAGGACGAAGAAGAGTAACGATCGAGACGATAATCCCAATGCATCTAAATGTGCAGGTGGTGAGTTGCCAAGAACTGAACAAGCTCTAGGGACTTCCACATCTCAGGGGGGAGTCTACTGGTGCAACTGGTGAATCGGGGGGTGATGATGTGGTGGTAATGGATGCTGAGGAGGTGTTGGATGTTGATGTTGCAGGTGACGACGATGTGTTACCGATTGAGGAGATTGAGAAGATTGGGGCTGGTATTATGATTGACAGTGAGGTTGAAGAAAGAGAGATTATGGAGGATAACATTGAGCATGAAATTCCCGAAGTTGATAAGTCAGATATGGGTCAAGATATGGGAAACGATGAGACTGATTGGGAAGAGCAGCCGAGATGGAAAGAAGGCTACGCTCAATGGTTAGTAAAGACAAAGAAACCGGCGGTTCCTACTATGTTCAAGAAGAGTTACAACATCAAAGGATATGCTGAATCGAAGAAGGGGATTATATGCTGGTTATATGATGAACAGTTGAAACTATTTGTGATTAAACGCTTTGACGGAGTACAGTATTTCAAAAGATTGTTGAGATCGTTTAATACCTTGCCGGAGTGTGAGGTGAAGGACTTAGCCAAGTTGGGGTTGATAAACAGGGGTGATGATAATATGGCTAGGATTATTGGAAAGATCGTGTGGAAAGAAAGCATCAAAGAGAAAAAGTTCAACTTATTAAAGCCGCAGAAAGGAAAGCTCGTTGAAGATAAAGACAGAGGTATGAGAGCTGATGGCAAGCCTTGGATGATAATGAAGTATAAGCCGATCCGTTGTTTAAAAGAAGTGCCGATGAAACAGATGCCCAAGGATGTCCTAAAGAATCTGAAATGGTGGTATGTCGATAGTGAAACAGCTAAAGCGGTGATGGAGGATGAAGATGAACAAGAGTTGCTAAGAGTGTATGATCCAATGCACTTGGTGAATTTGTCTCAAGCTGACTTGCAGGTGCTGAACGAGAAAAAGATATTCTATATTCCGGCTTGGAAAGAAGAAGCCAAGAAATATTGTAACACCCCGACCGATGGCGGATTATACATCGGGGCGCTACGTATTGTTTCATTACTCGTGACACTATTTGGGTGTCAATATTTAATAAATACATTTCATTGCGCATGCGCATAACACACCATAAAGTAACATAAATCACATATCATAACTCATAATATTCAAATACATAAATTTGTCTTGTTATATTTTAAACTAGGTCCAAAGTAAAAGAAAACATCCTACGTGTCCTCGAGTTTCCAAAAGCAGCTACAGCAAACCTGAACATATGTTAAAATAAAACGTCAACACTTGCGTGTCGGTGAGAAATCAAGTTTAATAGATATAAATAGATAATAACAAAGCACTGCGCGCAACATGTGTATAACTGGTGTTCAACATAGTGTGTAAACAGATTGTAATCAAGCCTAAATAGATCATAGCTCATAGTTCATAGCGTGCTCCAAATCGAGCAAAAACAAATAATCATTCGTGTATGTGCAAACAAACCAAGAAAATCGTAACAATAGGTCTCCCGTGTTCATCTAATGGATCCATGAAAACTTCGGAATAGGCCGATCAAAGGGGTTAATGATCAACACATACAAATATACAACACTAGTAAACGTCCATAACACATGGTTTTGCGCACATAGTTTCATAAACAAGTTTAAGACTCAAGTTGTACGAACACATGAACATCCCAAAACGTTAAAAATAAAAAGGGATTAGGTACGAGATTACTCACTTGTAAAAGGTGCGTTGAAAGATAATGCAAGAACCAACTTTCAAACAAGCGAAAGTTAACCTATAAATAAGAGGTTATTGGTTTAACGATTGGTTTTTGTCTTGAATATATGTAAGTCACTTAAACAAATTATTAAAAGAAAAATTATATATTATTTATTTACCGAGATTTCTGGGCAGAAAAGAAGAGAAGACGGATTGCAAAGAGGGGAGTTGGAGGCGTCGCTGAGGATCTTCGGCTGAGAGTAAGGGAGAAAGATTTTGGGGAGTGTTTAAGTGTTTGAGTGTAGTGTTTAATTATTCAAGAAATTAGTTTTATAGGAAAACCCTAGGGAACACATCCCTTGAAATGGGGAAAAAGATCTTATCAAATCAAAGCAAAAGATATCAAAAGCAAAAGATATGGTGGCAGCTGCAGGGGATGGGGAAGGCTGACAGGTTACTGTTCATAGCATGGGAGGGGTCAGTCAAAGTACTGCTCAAGACATGGAAAAGGAGATTTTAAAAGATTATGCCAGTTACTTTTTCTAACAACCAAGAGGGATGGTAAGCAAGCTGCGCCGAAAGTGACTTTTCGGACAGATGTCAGATCTGGCCTACTGTGCCCATACCTTGGCAGGTATAGCACAGAAGGTAAGATATTTCAAAAGCATACAGGCTGGCTTAAACTGGAGAAAAGACTTAAGTGTCTAGCGCGAGAAGGCTTGAGTGCGCGAGGGCGAAGGCAGACAGAACAATCCTTAGCGCGCCGCGGGAAGAACTACAATCCTTTGCGCGCCGCGGGAAGAACTACTATCCTTTGCGCGCCGCGGGAAGAACTACAATCCTTAGCGCGCCGCGGGAAGAACTATAATTCTTTGCGCGCCGCGGGAACAGTTCGCCTCGCGTATCGCAGGAACAGCTGGTCTTCACGCAGGCTTCCTTGTAAGGAGTCTGGCGCGTGGAGCTGCGCAGACATCCTTAGGCGGGAAGAACCAAAGGACAAGCAAAGATTTAAGAGAGGTTCAAGGCTTAAGGGTTAAGCGGAGGGGCGGGACGGCGACAAGTGAGAAAAAGGGGCGGGACGGCGGAAAGGAATTATTATTATTATCATTATTATTATTAGTAATATATATATATATAATAAATTTATAAAGATTATAATCAAATTTTAAATCTTAAAATCGGATCCGAAAACGGGTACCTGGGTCGGGTCGGATTTGGGCGGTTGTCACAGTCTCCCCTACTTTAAGAAATTTCGTCCCGAAATTTATCTCTAAGTAGGATGCGCAGAGAAAAGGTGCGGGTATTTGATCTTCATTTGATCTTCCCTTTCCCAAGTGAACTCGGCTCCGCGCTTGGACTCCCAGCGAACTTTGACAATAGGGATGCGACTGCGCTTGGTTTGCTTCACCTCGCGATCCATAATCTCAACAGGCTTCTCAACGAAATGCATAGACTCATCAACTTGAACTTCATCAAGTGGTATGTGGAGGTTCTCGTCAGCTAAACATTTCTTGAGATTGGATACATGGAACGTTGGATGCACATTGCTGAGCGCGGGCGGCAGGTCCAGCATGTAGGCAACCTTTCCCACTCTCGCAAGAACCTTGAACGGACCAACATAACGAGGTGCAAGCTTACCTTTCTTCCCAAAGCGGACAACACCCTTCCAGGGCGACACTTTGAGGAGAACAAGATCACCAACTAGAAATTCGAGAGGCTTCCGCCTGCGATCTGCGTAACTCTTCTGTCGGCTTCTGGCAGTCAGCAGATGATCACGGATCTTGGCGATTTTATCGGTTGTCTCTTGAACTACTTCGGGTCCTGTGATTTGAACTTCACCCACTTCGTTCCAACAAATCGGTGAGCGGCACTTTCGACCGTAAAGTGCTTCAAATGGGGCCATACCGATGCTGGAATGATAGCTGTTATTATAAGAGAACTCGATCAGAGGTAGGTGTGAATCCCAATTACCTCCAAAATCAAGAACACAAGATCGAAGCATATCCTCAAGGGTTTGGATGGTTCGCTCAGACTGTCCGTCAGTCTGAGGATGATATGCAGTACTTATGTCCAAACGAGTTCCTAACGCAGATTGGAGAGATTTCCAAAAGCGAGATATAAAACGGCCATCGCGATCGGATATGATGCTCAAGGGAGTACCATGATGGCAGACAATTTCCTTGACATATAGATGCGCAAGTCGTTCAACACGGTAGGTTTCACGAATGGGCAGAAAGTGGGCAGACTTGGTCAATCGATCCACTATTACCCAAATGCTATCATGTTTGCTTGCGGTCGAGGGTAACTTGGTGACAAAGTCCATTGCTATACTTTCCCATTTTCACGTAGGAATTTCTGGTTGTTCGAGCAAACCAGATGGGCGTTGATGTTCAGCTTTTACCTTAGAACAAGTTAGGCATTTAGCTACGAACACAGCAATATCCTTTTTTCATACCGGGCCACCAATAAGTAAGGCGCAAATCTTTGTACATTTTGTCAGCGCCAGGATGAATGGAATATCAAGTTTTGTGCGCTTCACTCAGTATGTCAGCGCGAAGAATCTCATCATTGGGAATCCAGATGCGATTGAGATAACAGAGAGTTCCATTCAGGTTAGGGACTAGATGTGCTTCCGCACCACACGCTAACTCGGCGCGTAGGTTGCCATTGCTGATCGATGCGCGCTGCGCGTCGCGAATGCGCGATTCAAGATTGCTTTGGACCGGCGCGAAGTGAAGCTGCGTGCGCGGCAAAATACAGTTGAGTTGACTGGGTTTGCGGCTGAGCGCATCGGCTACCCCATTAGCCTTTCCAGGGTGATATCGGATCTTACAATCGTAATCGCTGATGAGTTCGTTCCATCGGCGTTGTCTCATGTTAAGTTCCTTTTGATCAAAAATGTGCTGAAGGCTTTTATGGTCGGTGTAAATGATGCACTTAGTACCATAGAGGTAGTGTCTCCAGATTTTTAAGGCAAATACAACTGCGCCAAGTTCGAGGTCGTGAGTCGTATAATTCTTTTCATGAATTTTGAGTTGCCTTGACGCGTAAGCGATAACCTTGCCTCGTTGCATAAGTACACAACCGAGACCTTGGTTGGAGGCATCACAATAAACGACAAAGTCGTCAGTACCCTCTGGTAACGTTAGAACAGGAGCTTCGCACAACTTTCGCTTCAGCGTTTGAAAGGCTTCTTCTTGCTTCGTGCCCCAAATATACGGTTTGCCTTTGTGCGTTAATGCTATTAAAGGCAAGGCGATTTTTGAGAAGTTCGAAATGAATCGCCGGTAGTAACCAGCTAAGCCCAAAAAGGAACGGATTTCGGTAGGAGTGGTCGGTGTAATCCAGTTCTTGATTGCTTCAATTTTGGATGGGTCGACATGAATACCCATCTTGTTTACTACATGACCAAGAAACTGTACATCGTCAGACCAAAACTCACACTTGGAGAGTTTGGCATAGAGCTGTTCGGTTCGAAGCTTTTGCAACACCAACAGAAGGTGTTGTTCATGCTCGGCCTTGGTTTTGGAATATACCAGAACGTCATCGATAAACACGATCACGAATTGGTCCAAGAAAGGCCTACACACCCGGTTCATTAGATCCATGAAGACAGCGGGTGCGTTGGTTAAACCGAAGGGCATGACCAAGAATTCAAAATGACCGTAGCGGGTTCGAAAGGCAGTTTTGGGAATATCCTCTTCGCGGATACGCAACTGGTGATAGCCAGAACGGAGATCGATTTTGGAAAAACAAGAGGCACCTTGGAGTTGGTCAAAGAGGTCGTCAATACGCGGTAAGGGGTACCGGTTCTTAATGGTGAGCTTGTTCAGCTCGCGGTAATCGATACACATGCGAAACGAACCGTCTTTCTTTTTAACGAACAAAACCGGAGCACCCCACGGCGAAGAGCTAGGGCGAATGAATCCTTTATCGGTCAACTCTTGAAGTTGACTTGCTAATTCTTGCATTTCAGCGGGTGCAAGTCGATAAGGAGATTTGGCTACGGGGGATGCACCAGGAACAAGATCAACACGAAACTCGACTTCCCGAGCGGGAGGTAAACCAGAAAGATCTTCGGGAAAGACTTCAGGGAAGTCACGCACGATGGGGATTTCATGAAGTTTCTTCTTTCCTTCATCGGGTTTGACCACATGAGCTAAGAACGCGACACATTTCTTTCGTAAAAGTCTTCGGGCTTCAGTGCATGACATAAGTTTAAGACCGTTAGAGGGTTTCTCGCCGTAGATATGAAGATCTTGACCATTTTCCCGAGGAATGCGAATCAATTTCTTGGCGCAGATTACTTCGGCGCGATTTTGCGAGAGCCAGTCCATACCAATAATAACATCAAAACTTCCAAGAGGCATGGGAACGAGGTCGATTAGAAAATCGTGTTCATTAAGGTTAAGCGTGCAATCTTTGATCACGGAGTTTATTATAATTGTTTCACCGTTAGCCATTTCAACTATAAAGTTTCCGTTTAAGTTTATTCGCGGTCGCGCAAGTTTTTGTTCAAATGCGCGAGAAATAAAACTCCTATCGGCGCCAGTATCAAAAAGGATAGATGCAAATTGTTCGTTAAGTAAAAATATACCATTAACCACGTCATTATTCGCTTGCGCTTGGTGCGCGGTTATATTAAAAGCTCGTCCGCGCGCCACTTGGTTTGAAATTTGGTTAACCGGATTAGCTTGCGTGATTTGTACTTGCAGTCTCGGGCACGCGTTCCGGAAATGACTGGGATCACCGCAGTTATAGCACGACCTGGGTCGTGGATTATGGTATGTTGATTGTGGGTTCTGCGGGTAGGTTGGTGGTGTTTGCGCGATTGGGTTGGCGGGAAGGACTCTACAGTACTCAGCAGTGTGACCAATACGGCCACATCGGTTGCATTGTCGACACGGGGCTTGAGTTGGGTGATGAAGTTTACAGGTTGGGCAAAAGGGTTGGTTTCCTGTGTAAGGTTTCTTAGTTGACGGGGCAGGGAGCGCGGAATTGGTTAAGGCATAGTTATGGACTACAGGTGGTGTTGGGTAGGTTGACAGTGGGTTAGGAGCGTGTACTGGGGGGTGGTAGGCGGGTTGCTGGACAATGAGCGGGTTGGTAAGCGCGTAGGCTTGATGATTGGGTTTGCGCCTGCGTTTGAGGTTGTTATGGTTTGAGGGTTCTGGCTTGGTTTCTGTTGGTTCTGGGACAGTCTTGGTGAGTTTGGTCTTCTCGGCTCCCCGCAGGAACAGGGTTCCTGCCCTGACATGGTTGTCGCTGAGCACAGCAGCCAACTCGATGGCGTCAGATAGGGTTACTGGGTTCCTGGCCCATACAGAATCTTGAATTTCCATGGGGAGACCCCCAAGAAACTTTTCGATGGCGCGGCGGGAAGGGGTAACTAGGTGCGGGACAAGCAAACTTAGTTCGTGAAAGCGCGTAGCGTACTCGCGCGCTTCGCCACTGTACTGTTTCAAGTTCCAAAATTCCTCCTCAAGGCGCTTTACTTCGTTGGGAGGGCAGAATTCTCGAGTCAAAAGATCCTTGAATTCCTCCCAGAGCATGCTAGAAGCAGCCTCTGCGCCACGCGCGTGAGCTACTCCGTTCCACCATGTAAGCGCCCTTGATTCCAGGACACTTGAGGCGTATAAGGTTCGTCGGTCTGGAGGGCAATGGGTATGGAGGAAGGTGTTCTCAATTTTCTCGAGCCATTGGAGCATTACGGTGGCTCCTTCGAGCCCTGTGAATTTCGGAGGGTTACCCGCATTAAAGGACTTAATATTGTATCCGGAGGGGTTGGTATTATTTTGATTTAAGGCTTGGGCTATTGCGGCGGCCATTTCCTGGGAACGACGCTGCATACGTCTGCGCGAGGCTTCTCTCCTCTGATGACGGCGAGCTGATAGCGGAGGCATTCTATAAAAGTTTTAGTTTTTGTTAATATCTTGGTATGGGAAATCGTTTTAGCGCAAAGTATATCATTGTAAAGCTTGTTTCGCGGAGTTAAATGCTATCAAATTTTGAAGTAAAATATGAATTTAAATGCAAACTTAATACAGGTAATGAATTCGAATTGAAAATCGACAATTCATGCATCACCATGACTTTTCAAATCTTCAATTTAAAATATACGAGTAAATGAGTATTGGAGATTGACAATTCATGTATCACCATGACTTTTCAAATCTTCAATTTTTGAACATAAAGTTAATGGGGATTGAAAATCAACTATTCATGTATCACCATGACTTTTCGGATTTTCAATGTTAAGTCCCAACAACAAACGAATATGTAAGTAAAGAAACGAATTGAAATTTAACAATAAAAATCGAAAGATCGCGGATAAAACATGAAATCATGTGCTGCGTATGCGCAAGCATATTTTATAAATATCGAGTAATTAACAATTAGCGCGCAATCATGAGATTTTTCTCATGCGCGAGAAGGGACTCTTAGGTATTCTAGGTTGTTACGTCTAACCACCTAATCCTAAAGTCACGCAGCTCTGATACCAATCTGTAACACCCCGACCGATGGCGGATTATACATCGGGGCGCTACGTATTGTTTCATTACTCGTGACACTATTTGGGTGTCAATATTTAATAAATACATTTCATTGCGCATGTGCATAACATACCATAAAGTAACATAAATCACATATCATAACTCATAATATTCAAATACATAAATTTGTCTTGTTATATTTTAAACTAGGTCCAAAGTAAAAGAAAACATCCTACGTGTCCTCGAGTTTCCAAAAGCAGCTACAGCAAACCTGAACATATGTTAAAATAAAACGTCAACACTTGCGTGTCGGTGAGAAATCAAGTTTAATAGATATAAATAGATAATAACAAAGCACTGCGCGCAACATGTGTATAACTGGTGTTCATCATAGTGTGTAAACAGATTGTGATCAAGCCTAAATAGATCATAGCTCATAGTTCATAGCGTGCTCCAAATCGAGCAAAAACAAATAATCATTCGTGTATGTGCAAACAAACCAAGAAAATCGTAACAATAGGTCTCCCGTGTTCATCTAATGGATCCATGAAAACTTCGGAATAGGCCGATCAAAGCGGTTAATGATCAACACATACAAATATACAACACTAGTAAACGTCCATAACACATGGGTTTTGCGCACATAGTTTCATAAACAAGTTTAAGACTCAAGTTGTACGAACACATGAACATCCCAAAACGTTAAAAATAAAAAGGGATTAGGTATAAGATTACTCACTTGTAAAAGGTGCGTTGAAAGATAATGCAAGAACCAACTTTCAAACAAGCGAAAGTTAACCTATAAATAAGAGGTTATTGGTTTAACGATTGGTTTTTGTCTTGAATATATGTAAGTCACTTAAACAAATTATTAAAAGAAAAATTATATATTATTTATTTACCGAGATTTCTGGGCAGAAAAGAAGAGAAGACGGATTGCAAAGAGGGGAGTTGGAGGCGTCGCTGAGGATCTTCGGCTGAGAGTAAGGGAGAAAGATTTTGGGGAGTGTTTAAGTATTTGAGTGTAGTGTTTAATTATTCAAGAAATTAGTTTTATAGGAAAACCCTAGGGAACACATCCCTTGAAATGGGGAAAAAGATCTTATCAAATCAAAGCAAAAGATATCAAAAGCAAAAGATATGGTGGCAGCTGCAGGGGATGGGGAAGGCTGACAGGTTACTGTTCATAGCATGGGAGGGGTCAGTCAAAGTACTGCTCAAGACATGGAAAAGGAGATTTTAAAAGATTATGCCAGTTACTTTTTCTAACAACCAAGAGGGTTGGTAAGCAAGCTGCGCCGAAAGTGACTTTTCGGACAGATGTCAGATCTGGCCTACTGTGCCCATACCTTGGCAGGTATAGCACAGAAGGTAAGATATTTCAAAAGCATACAGGCTGGCTTAAACTGGAGAAAAGACTTAAGTGTCTAGCGCGAGAAGGCTTGAGTGCGCGAGGGCGAAGGCAGACAGAACAATCCTTAGCGCGCCGCGGGAAGAACTACAATCCTTTGCGCGCCGCAGGAAGAACTACAATCCTTTGCGCGCCGCGGGAAGAACTACAATCCTTAGCGCGCCGCGGGAAGAACTATAATCCTTTGCGCGCCGCGGGAACAGTTCGCCTCGCGTATCGCAGGAACAGCTGGTCTTCACGCAGGCTTCCTTGTAAGGAGTCTGGCGCGTGGAGCTGCGCAGACATCCTTAGGTGGGAAGAACCAAAGGACAAGCAAAGAGTTAAGAGAGGTTCAAGGCTTAAGGGTTAAGCAGAGGGGCGGGACGGCGACAAGAGAGAAAAAGGGGCGGGACGGCGGAAAGGAATTATTATTATTATCATTATTATTATTAGTAATATATATATATAATAAATTTATAAAGATTATAATCAAATTTTAAATCTTAAAATCGGATCCGAAAACGGATACCTGGGTCGGGTCGGGTCGGATTTGGGCGGTTGTCACAAATATCAGCGAGTAGTTACGGTTTGTGTCAGAGAATGCGTACATGCTTGAAGACGGGTGACTCGATTTTTGGGATTACAAGACACGTGATTGAAGATGAGATATGAAGCTACTGCCAAGGGGGAGTCTGTTGGTGCATGATGTCAGTAGTTCAGTATCTAGTGTCTGTAATCGTGTTAGTTGGATTTGTTTATGTGTTTTAGATAACTTGTCTCACAAGTTCGCTTGTTATAAGCGAACTTGTGGAACAAGCGAAGTTATTGACAACTTCGCCTAGCATGTTAGGCGAAGTTTTCGAATGATATATATGTATAGCTACGGCTTATTTTTTAAAACGGTGGTTCAGTACGTGTAATTGTGATTTGGCTATCACGTGTTAAGGTTGCAATACAACGTGTCTTTTGAGTATTGTAACGTGTCTTTGTGCTTGGTATTAACGTATATCGCGTCTAACACTCGTATCGTCTTACGTAGGGATTCCGCACCTACGTAATACGAGATATTTCCGTGTAGATCCGGCTGGGAACCTACATAAGTCAATGTGTCATGTGTGCGGGGCACTCTGTTTCGTTGCAAGTCATCGGTGACTAGCGTATGGTGTTGTGTCGGTGAAAAACATCAAGACCAGACAATTTCACATTTAAATTCCTCAAACGATTTTGGGGACCTTTTGAAAAGGATTTCAGTATGATCATATAGATCTTTTTAAGTGAAAAAATAAACCAAATATGTAATTTGTAATTACTTTGATTCCCAATTCAAGTGATACTTTACGGCCTACGGATTACTGACCCATAAATCTTATAGGCTACATTTATATGGTGATAGCAAATATACTTGTAAATAGAATAAATAGTAAAGTGTCATTTTCGTCTATGTGGTTTAGTTAATTTCACCCATTTTTTTTCCTTGTGTACACTTTGTGAAACATCATAACCTTGGTGCGACCAACAATTGGATCTACACAAAAAAACATAGCCTCTTTGTTAACAATCACAACGAAAGTCTTAAGCCCTTTGTAACAAGGGTACAATAAACTTGAATTAGGTTACATATATTTGCACCGTTAAAAAATAAAATAAAATTTGAATTAGGTTATGCCTATTAGAGTTCCTTGTGTCAAATATTGCTTGTGTCAGATAACCACGTGATGCCTTCTACGATACTTATTACTCTTATCCTAGGAATTACATGCTAAAAAAAGTCAACTTTTGTTGGTGTGTTTTATATATATAGTTGTTAAAGAATCAAGTATAAAATGCTTTAGGATATAAGATAGGTTTGACACTGAAATTTAATTCAAGGTCAAGGTTTAGATTTTCAAGCCGCTCATCTAGTGTTGGTTGCCTATTAGAGCCACTAGCTTTACGGTTTAGAGTTACCTGCTCTACAATAACCTCTACCTAGTCGTTGTTGGGTTTTGGTTATCTATTAGACCCACCAGCTCTACGATAACCTCATCATTCACCAATCAATTCCAATGCAACCTGCAAGCTAAGCAAAGCTCCTCACTTTCAATGTCACACTGTACAAATCAACATATAGTTTGTTTGTTTTACAGTCAAGAACAAAGTCAAAAAATTGTTCGTAGGTACTCAACATCTCCAACGGTTTCCAACGCATGGAACCACGGTGGATGGGCGGCTATGTCCGAGGCATTTGAAACTTTTAGAAAATAAACATTTAAAATGTTAAATTGCAATAATATATATTCTCAAATACTTATATTAAACATTTGAATTATAAAATACATATATATATATATATATATATATATATATATATATATATATATATATCATTAAACAATGTTCTCTGTCTCATCTCTAGCTCCCCAACCTTGTTTCTAACTTGTGGGTGCTATTGAGTTTGATTTTTGGATGGTTGTATGACCATCTAATCGTCTTACTACACTTGCATCTTTGATAAAATCAACTATTTATTTAAAAAGGTTAAACTTAAAACCCCATGACCTATTTTGTAACACCATAAAAGATAAAAACCTTAAAAACAAATCTACACAAGGAATTGTACATTTGTACCTACCATTTTTAAATGAGGAATGTTAGTCATAGGCCCACTCCCAAAAGTGGGAAACATCAAACATTTGGTTTTTTGCTTCTTATTTGAGGTTGTACAAAAAGACATCATCATTCTTTACAAGAATTTTGCTTGAAAAGAAAGCCTTATTTCTTTGCATAAATGAGCATCTCCCTGTATATATTATTAAATTAAACAGTTGTGTCATGTCGTTCCATATATAACAGAAAATAGTTAAAAGATATTTTGTTGGTTACATTAGTATTACTATATATTTATATATACTTTTTTGAAAGGCAACATTAGATAAACAACTACTGAGTAGCAAAAAGCCAAAACCGAACAAACAAGAAAGTTAACTTACATAATTAAAAACTTCAAATTTACACCAACTATCCCAATCTACTTTCGTATTCTTCGATCCAGAAACCACTTAAAGAAAGCTTTGTTAACTAACATGATTTAAAAAAATAATGATATTATATAAATATAATGTATATCTAGAATTATGGGCCTTTGTTGAAGCTTTAGAGGAAGCATGCGTAACGGAGCTTTATGTAATTAATAGTTTGTACAACTTGGGACTATTCAAAAGTAGATTCATTTTCAAGACTCCTCATTTCATTTCCAATATTTCTTGGCCTATGAATGAGTGCACACTTCCCCTAATTTCTCATCTTATATGCTAGTTTATTTCGTTACATATAACTATTTTATTTGTTAAATCATATGTAGAAACAAATGTATATAGGAGTGAATTGCAAAAGAACATCTTCACTTGCTTATGGTTATGATTGGTTACAAACTAATCTTTATTTATATAAATTGTTATCTTGTTTTTTCCTTAAAATTTAAAGATTTACTCGTATATCTTATAATGTCATTTTATAATTTTAGTTGATTTGTAGTCAATAGTGGATTTTTTGACAACCTTAAAAATACTCAAAGGATGTTAATAACTTAATATTAATACTATACTCTTACACGGGAAAGCCATTATAACACGAAAACGTCATATCTAGTCTAGATTTAGGTCGACCAAACGAATACCAAAAACAACATTGATCAACATATGGCATCAAGATCACATAAATAAATTAGGATTTTTGTTTCTTGATCAATTAGTGTTATTATACACTAATTGCATGATTAGAAGCTCCATTGTGATTTGTGGTAGCTAATAACCCATGTAGTTTCTTGTCTTTGATGGCTGGATCTTCCAACACTACAACCTTGTCTTTTTCTCCAACTCCAACCATGTGTAAATGTTCCACATCCTCCCTCTCTTTTCCCTTAAACAATACCCTTTGCTCCTTTGGCTCCATGCCAGTCACTATTGATAACAACATCTTCAATTCTCCTGTTTCAAACCAAATTAATGTTCTTAGAAAAAGCTTCAAGCATGCAAAAATCAACATGAATGATATGCACAACAACATTGAGTTCTCAAATGGGTCATGCATAGTAATATTATAACTCCAAGATCAGTCAATGTAGATTTTAAAATATTGGGTTTTGCAATTTAAAAGGGATAGCGGCACAACTTGCTGTCTGCTTGCCTTCTGTTTCGATGTAATCACTACTTTTCAGTTAAAGTTTTATGTGATATCTTAAGTTTTTCAATTTGTTCATCATATCAGATTAATGGTATAAGGTAAGACCATGATGTCGTTTATTTATCGAGTGGACTTACCAAATGTTGAAGTTGCTTGGATGGATATGTCATGCCATTGGAAACCATTTGCAACTCTAACCATGATAAATCCTTCTTTTCCAACACTTTGGTCATCAATGTCTCTCTTTTGAACAAGCATCCCACCGGGTCTTAATTCCCATTTGATCTCTCCGGTGATGGTGTTGCCACACTCCTTGTCTCCGTTGCTACCGTGACCGCCAATGCGAAACTTGGAAAGGCTCCTTTGGAATCTCTTTGACTTCAACTTTATCATCTTTAACTGTTTTTCTTTCCAAGAAAGAGACAAGTAGTAATATGGTTGGAGGTGCTTTATATAGCACCCAAAAGACTGGGGTTTGGTGTTGGACCCTTGTAAAAAAGATGGGAAGCACATCAGGGTAAATGCTCAATAAATTTAACTTTTTTTTAACGGCCAACTAAGTAACGCTGGGTACTTCGTACGCGGCCCCCATTGGCTAAAGGTAGCCCGAGCCGGCCACTAGTCTGGACGGACGGAGCCCCTAGCGGTCCACCTGTTGAGGGATTCACCTGATAAAACCCAACCCTCACGCCCGCCAAACGGCACGACAGCGAGGAGTCGGTAAAACCGGGTGAGATCAGGACTCGAACCCTGGCAAGCCAAGGTCATCCCTCATATCTCCCATATAAGTTGGTGGTAGTGAGGTTTGATCCCCCAACTTATCTCAATAAATTTAACTAATAATTTTATTTTTATTTTTGTTTGTTTTGTAGAGAAATTTTTTTGAATAACCAAAGAAAAATATTATTATTTTGTAGAGATAGATAGCTCAATAGTAACTTTTCAATAATAATAATAACTAGGTGGCAACTCGTCATGTTGCGGCGGCGGGCACATATTCAGTTGTGATTAGTTAAGTTCGTACATGTACATACATTAAATGCAAATCATAAATTACTAAACACTTATAATAGTAGTGACTCGTATAGCATATTATATAAAAAATGCACTTAAATCAAAGTTTATTCGGTCAATAAAACATGGTCGTTGTAGCGACGAGTCGACGCAAATTTAGTTAGTATCGGCTATATTTGCTACGGTTCGGAACTAAACCCAAAAAATAGTTTTGTCAATTTAAAATATTTGAAACAAAAACTCGGGCGTTACGGCGGCGAGTAGACACAAATTCGATTGATATCCATTATGTTCATTTTACGCGTACGAGAACCAAACCTAAAAAATAATTTTGCTAGATTATCTTATTATATTTAAACTAAAAAAATAAAAATAAAACGTATATAAAGAAAACTAATAATGCAACACATAAGGGATAACTAACCAAAAAAAAATAGTTGTTACCTTTGATGGATTGGAGCCTTAAACTTGGGCAAATATGGTCAAGAGAGAGTTCGGATAGTTGACCAGAGCCCCAAATAGAAAGATTGTATAGTTTTTAGAAGTAATTACATAAAAGACCAAAATATTTGTCTTAAAAAGACTTTTGTGGCACAGACATTTGCTTTTTATCTATATATAATAATAATAAATAAATAAATAAATAAAATATATTATGATCTATACAAAATTAATATTATAAATATACAAAAAGTAATTATATATGTATACAAAATAATTAATAGTTAATAATTGAGTTGAGCTCGAGTTCTCGGAGCTAAAGGAGACGAGTTCAAGCTCGATTGGGCTATGTAATTTTGTTACTTATGTTGGGTACTTGGGTTTTCTCCCAAGAGTGGTATCTAGGTTATTCAATGAAGATGATCGAGTAGTCGAGTGAGCCAATGGCCAGTCAATGATCCAAATGGCTGATCAAAGAAAACAACTATTTCCGTAAATGAAATATCATTAACAAAACAACTATATATACACTATGATTCTTTCATGTGATTTTTGTAGCATGTGATTATCCATGATGAATAATGTGGTTCAATAATAAAGAAAAACATATGTCTTATAGTTATAAAATTTCTACTATATTTGTTTATAGCCCCGTACATTTGTCACAACATACTAGGACCAATGCAGATATTCGATATCATATTTTAGACTTAGTTTAATCTATTGATAGAACTAATAAAAGATATACTTTAACCGATTGTTGCTAGGCAAGACATGTTAAAGACAAAATAAAAAAAAATTGTTAAGCACGAGAAGACATGTGTTGAGAATTAGCACGTATTCATTCCTTTTGCTTTTGATACATTTTGGTCTCCTACCCCCGATGCTGCTACGTTTCTGAAATGAGTTCATCGGGTTGTGCACAATAACTTATCTATGTCGAATAACTATAACTTTGTTTTCAGTAGGATCGGATTGTCATTCAAAATGGGATGGCTTCACAACTTGTTGTTCGCTAACTTGTCTCTATTGTAATTTGATATTTTGTCTTAGGTATTAAAAAAATAATAATAAATTCATGTATAGTTTTATAGTACTTGTGACAAGCGACTATTGTTGTTAAGATCACTATCTTGATCTTAAGATCAAATTCAAATAGAATATGCACGCAGTTCATGAACTATGATTTTTGCAAGCGTATTATCTCGAATAGGATCTTGTATAAACGTTGATCACAGATTGAGATTATATTGTCCGGCTCAAACATGTGAATTACGAAAGTGTAAATGGCTCAATAATGTCAAATTAAAGTAAATAATAAATAATAGCCAATATACCATAAGAATAAATTCCAGCAAATTATTGAACTTTAATTGCTTAGTACCTAATTTGTGAATACTTAGATACCCTAATTTATCATTTACACCATCGTGTTCACATATCATATATATCATTCAACCTCCCGCATTATAAATATTGTTTGCTTGAAAGGAGCTCCAATAAGTTACCTATCCAATACTAGTCCATCAAAGCATGCTTAATTATGGAGTTTTCCTCCCATCCACAAACATTATGCCTAAAACACATTAATGGTATTTGAGTTACAATATTCATTATAAAACAAATACCTCACAATTCTCATATTCATGATCTATGTTGTAATTACCTAAGGTGGTACATTACACCTACCGGGAGCTTATGTGGATCAGCGACATCAGGGGAACAACATGCCACCCCTGTAGTTTGGTTTATGAAACTTGGCCCTCGGGATTTTTAAATAAAAGCACTCTAGTTTAAGCTTTAGTTCAGTGACGAAACTTGGACGAAGATGCCGGGGTGGGGGGACTCAAAATGTATTAAAAAAATCACATATGAGGGGGGCCGAGCTAAAATTTTCGATCGAAAACGACTAAATTTACACTACGTATAAAAAAATTCGGGCGAAAACCAGTAAATTCACACTACCGCACAAAAAAACAGGGAGGCGGGGCCACCCCCGGCCCTAAGTATGCTTCGCCCCTGCTTTAGTTCGTAGTCAAGTAGAGTGGCCACAAGGACTCCACAATACTTATTTAAGCCAGTAGTCTGAATGATCCCACGTCAAACAACATGGTTTTCTTGTTGTAGAAGGTAAAAAAGAAAAACTTTTGTTTGTAACGAAAAGAAACCAAAAAAGTTATTTTCAATGGTTTTTTTTCCATCAATTAAGCTTAATTTCATTTAAAACTTATATGATAATTCAAAACATATACTATTTAAGTAAGTTTTTTTAGATAAGATGTCAACCGACTACATTGATTTTTACGCTTACTAACTCTCACTTAAGAACAACATCAAAGAAAAAACCCGCCACAACTGAAAAATTACATCGAGTTCGGTTTTAAACCTAAAACCTCATAAAATCACAAATTTTAACTATCACCCCATCCCACGACATTGTAGCATAAAGAAAAAAACACCAACTAAAATAAAGTATTCAATTTATTTTATAAAATATTAAATGTAGAAAACAAACTTTAAAAAAAGAATAAAGTGGTGTGTGTCAGTTGATAAATCTAGACACCCAACGGTTACTCAACTGCCTAAGCGTGATCCCCCGTTTCCATGAAATTCCGCTTTTTTTCAATCCTCACACTTTACCAATTTATATTTATTCATGATTCCATTAATAATAAACACTTTACAATTGGACTCCATAACAAAACGCTAATAATAATAATAATCTGTAACATTCGAGGTCCATTAATTTCGTATGATCCCAAGTTTTTAAACAAGTAATGGAACCTCCACAAGGGTTTCTGCTGCATCTATGGACCTTCATATGCTTCTTACCTTACTTCATTGGTCTTCTTCTAGTTGGTGTTCTCAAAGGTCAATATATTATTTTGTTTTCTGCTTAAAACTTATAATATGTTATGATATTAGCTCTAATTATAACAAGCTTATTAGAATAATATATGAACTTTGGAGTTAACAAGAGATAAGGGAATAAGAAAAGTAAGAATTATTAGTCTTACTGGGATGCAAATCTCAGTTACAATCACCTAGTATTTATAGTACAAAATCAATTGTATATACACTATTTGGGGGGGAACAAGATTTCATTATTGGTTTGACAAAGTTGAAAAGTGTGTCATACACAAAAAAGGTGTCGGTGGTTCACAACACTCCCCCTTGGATGACACCTTTTCAAAACTTCGGGGTTTTGAAGTACCGCCTCATTAAAAACCTTGCTAAAGAAAAACCCAATGGGAAAAAGCTTTAGCTAAGGGAAAAAGAGTGCAGTAGATAGCTCCCCCTCAAGTTGCAAGTCGTTACATTGTTCGTACATGGCGCATGCCAATATCATGGACATGTTTTCTGAATGTTGCTGTGGGAAGTGTTTTTGTGAAAAGATCAGCTGAGTTGTTGCTGGATTGGACATATCTCATCTCAACCTGATTTTCTTTAATAAGGTCCCGAGTATACTCAAAGTATCTTGGTGGTATATGCTTTGTTCTGTCACTTTTGATATACCCTTCCTTCATTTGCGATACACAAGCTGCATTATCTTCATAGATAGGAGTTGGGATTCGATCTTTCTCTAGACCACAAGAAATCAATATGTGTCGTGACATAGATCTTAACCATACACATTCTCTTGAAGCTTCATGCAATGCAATGACTTCAGCATGATTTGAAGATGTTGCAATGAGTGTTTGTTTCTGAGAACGCCATGAAATCGCAGTTCCTCCATTCTTAAATACGTATCCAGTTTGAGATTTTGCTTTATGGGGATCAGATAAATAACATGCATCTGCATAACCAACTAACCCTTCTTTTGAATCGTTAGGATAAAATAAACCTAAATCAACAGTTCCTTTTAAATACCAAAAAATATGTTTAATGTCATCCCAATATCTTTTAGTAGGGGATGAACTGAATCTTGCCAATAAATTAACTGCAAAAGAAATGTCAGGTCTTGTACAGTTAGTAAGATACATAAGTGCTCCAATTGCACTGAGGTATGGTACTTCGAGACCAAGAATCTCTTCATTATCTTCGCAAGGACGAAATGGATCATTGTCAACATTGAGTGATCTAACAACCATCGGTGTGCTTAAAGGATTTGCTTTGTCCATATTGAAACGTTTTAAGAGTTTCTCAGTATAAGTTGACTGATGCACAAGTATCCCATTATGCATATGCTCAATTTGTAAACCAAGACAATATTTGGTTTTTCCAAGATCTTTCATTTCGAATTCTTTCTTTAAAAGAGCAATTGCTTCATTAATTTCTTTTTGTGTCCCAATTAAATTTAGATCATCAACATACACAGCTATGATCACATATCCTGATGTTGTCTTCTTGATGAAGACACATGGACAAATAAGATTATTTGTGTATCCTTTGCTTATCAAGTAATCACTCAAACGATTGTACCACATCCTTCCAGATTGTTTCAGTCCATACAAGGATCTTTGTAATTTGATGGAATACATTTCCTTAGGCTTTGAGCTTATTGCTTCGGGGAGTTTAAATCCTTCGGGAATTTTCATATAGATGTCACTATCTAGTGATCCATACAAGTAAGCTGTGACAACATCCATAAGACGCATCTCTAACTTTTTAGAGACTGCTAAGCTGATTAAATATCTAAACGTAATAGCATCCATAACAGGAGAATACGTTTCTTCATAGTCAATTCCTGGCCTCTGAGAAAAACCTTGAGCTACAAGTCTTGCTTTATATCTTGTAACTTCATTTTTCTCATTTCGTTTTCTCACAAAAACCCATTTATATCCTACAGGTTTCATTGACTTTGGTGTAATGACAATAGGTCCAAAAACCTTTCGATTGTTTAGTGAGTTTAATTCAGCTTGCATAGCATCTTTCCATTTGTTCCAATCTTGTCGATTTTTACAATCATCTACAGATTTTGGTTCAGGGTCATCATTTTCTTCCATGATATCGCTTGCCACAGAATAAGAAAATATATCATCAATATTTTCCATTTCATCTCGATCCCACATTATATGTGATTTACCATAGTTTATTGACAATTCTTTATTGGAATCATTTATTTCTTCCTGAGGAAATGTTATATCATTTATTCTTTCCTGATGGAAGGTTTTGTCAATCATTCCTTCCTTAGGGTCAGTATCCTTCTCAGAACCCTTTCTTTTTCGATGATTTTTATCCTTTGAACCGATTGGCCTTCCACGTTTTAAACGTTTTTGAGATTCATGAGGTGCATTATTATGGAGCATTAGCAGCTGGTATATGAGATTTAGTGACCCTGTTTATATCAGTAAATGCATCAGGTAACTGATTTGCAATTTCTTGTAGATGTATTATTTTTTGAACCTCTGTCTCACTTTGTTTTGATCTTGGGTCTAGGTGTAACAATGATGGCACACACCATGATATATCTCTTTCTTGCTTTTTCATTTCTCCCTCTAATGTCGGGAACATTGTCTCATTAAAATGACAATCAGCAAAACGTGCTGTAAATACATCACCTGTTAAAGGTTCAAGGTATCTTATGATGGAAGATGTTTCATATCCAACATATATTCCCAACCTTCTTTGGGGACCCATTTTTGTGCGTTGTGGTGGTGCAATAGGAACATACACATCACAACCAAAAATTCTAAGATGAGAGATATTTGGCTCATTTCCAGAAACAAGTTGTGTGGGATAGTATTTATGATTTGCACTTGGTCTCACTCGGATTAATGATCCAGCATGCATGATTGCATGATCCCAAATAGAAACAGGGAGTTTTGTCCTCATTATTAATGGTCTAGCTATTAGCTGTAGGCGTTTGATCAACGACTCGGCTAAGCCATTTTGTGTGTGTACATGAGCAACAGGGTGTTCTACAACAATCCCCACAGACATGCAATAATCATCAAAAGCATGTGATGTAAATTCTCTCGCATTATCAAGCCTTACTCTTTTAATGGTATAATCCGGAAAATGTGCACGTAATTTGATAATTTGAGCAAGAAATTTTGCAAAAGCAACATTACGAGTCGATAATAAAGAGATATTAGACCATCTGCTGGATGCGTCTATTAAGACCATGGAGTATCTAAATGGTCCACATGGTGGATGAATTGGTCCACATATGTCACCTTGAATTCTTTCAAAAAACATTGGTGTTTCTTTATCGACTTTTAATGGCAAAGGCCTTGTAATTAATTTTCCAAGAGAACAAGATGTACATTGAGGCATTTTATCTATTTTGTGGATCTTTTGACCTTTCTGTGGATGCCCATGTGTATTTTCAATGATCCTTTTCATCATTGTGGATCCTGGATAGCCTAATCTGTCATGCTATAAGTTTATGATACCAGAATCGCAACTATTTTCTTTGACTGCCATATGTGCTTGAGGCACATTTATATATGTATAATGCAAACCAGAATGGAGCATTGGCAATTTTTCCAATATTTGATCTTTGCTTATGATATGCAAATATTTTTCATTACTAACAGTCCTTGACTGAGTATCATACCCATTATGATATATGTTTCTGAAACTCAACAAATTTCTTGTTGATTTTGGGGAAAATAAAGCATTTTCTATTTTGAGCTTTGTACCATTTGGTAATGCTAAATTAGCTTTTCCCACTCCTTCTATCAAGTTTGTAAGACCTGATATTGTATTGATGATCCCTTTTGTTGGTTTCAGTTTATAAAAATATTTTTTAGATCTAAGTATAGTATGCGTGGCTCCACTATCCGCTATACATATATCTTCTTCATTTGTTTGATCTTGTGCTCCGGTGATTTTCATTTTAAATCTTGAAAAATATTAAGAAAAAAAATAAGTGTATAACGAAGACATATGATATTTTAATAAAAACTTTATTTAATTGAAACACAAGTAGTACATGAAAGAGGAACTACATAATTAAAGATAATGAGAACACACTTAATAATTGCATCTAATTATAGTAGCCAAACAACTTTGTTTCAAAGTTCCACCCCAAAGTCTTCAACGCTCAGCTCAGCATTGATATTATTAAAGTTATCAACATGGTTCACTTCTTTCTCTTTTCCTTTTAGAGAGGCTTGGTACAGTTCACACAGATGTGGAGCTGTGCGACAAGCCTTTGCCCAGTGGTTTGTACTTCCACATCTAAAACATGAAGTGCCATTGTTTTCGGACCTACCAGCTTCATTCCATTTATTTTGGTGGTTGGAATTGGTATTGTGTTGGACATGATAATTATTGGCTCTCTGGTTACGACCACGACCACGACCACAACCACGACCGTAAGAGTTATTGTTCCATTTGAATGGATGCTTACGATCATTAAAATGCCTTTTGTCAAAATGACCACGTCCACGTCCACGGCCTCGTCCTCGACTTTGTTCCCATTTATGATCAGAATTTTTATGAGAACTTTTGTGAGCAACATGTGCTTCTGGTATTGCTAATGAACCCGTGGGACGAGATTGATGATTTTTCATTAATAATTCATTATTTTTCTCTGCTACAAGGAGTAATGCTTTGAGATCAGAGTATCTCCTAAAATTCTGCAAACGATAATGTGTTTGCAAGTTTATATTTGATGCATGAAACGTAGAGAAAGTTTTCTCTAACTTTTCTTCCTCTGTTACGGGATACCCACAAAATTCTAGCTTTGAACAAATTCGGTATAAAGCAGAGGTGTAATCATTTACCCTCTTAAAATCTTGGAACCTAAGATTGTTCCATTCATCTCTAGAAATAGGAAGTAAAACTTCCCTTAGATGACCGAATCTGCTTTTCAAATCTTCCCATATCATATATGGGTTATCATAATTAAAATACTCATGCTGTAATAATTCATCAATATGTTTATGGATGAAAACATCAGCTCTTGCTTTATCCTGGTCAGAGCAATCATTGTATTCTTGGATTGTGTCTAACACATCCATAGATTTTAAATGTCTTTTGACATTTGCTGTCCAAGACATATAATTTTCTCCAGAAATGTTGAGTGCAGGGAATTCGAGTTTTGCTATATTTGACATTTTGTTGCTAAACATAATAGAGCAAATAATAAGATAAATATTAGAATCCATATATATCAATCAACAATGAGATACAATACATTGGTAGAGCTATAAACATATAAAAGAAAAAGAAAATGCCGAAATCTTCAGATGGGAGATTAAAAATTAGAATGAGAAGTAGTATAAGCATTATAGTGACCAACAGTAAAACCGGGTGAATCATTTTGAGAACTTTATCTTGGATAAATTTAATAAGAAGAATGTTTGTTGTAAATGAAATGGTGTTAATGATTGGTTATTTATAGTGAAAATTTATAACCTTTTTACAACGGTTATATTACCGTTTTATAACGGTAACATTACCGTTTGTATGTGTGTGTATATTAATTATTTTAAAGTAAGATAATAAATAAGATATTAAATACAGTTTATTTTATAAAATATATAATTAGTATGCACAATAATAAGAATAGAATTGTTAGTGTAAATAAATCTAACTTTTAAATGAGATATTAGTGTGCATATATAAATAAAAGTTAGAATAGTTATCAAATTTTAATAACAATGTTTATACACATTATTGTTATTACTTAGTATATTAGTTAGTATACGTATATACATAGATATATATCTAATGTACATAATTAAAGAAGTGTTTATGATGCTTATGTAGATACCTTTGTGTCTATTACCTTTCTTGGTTAGGATATAAGCGGCTCGTGCTGATAACGTGTTATGATATTAGCTCTAATTATAACAAGCTTATTAGAATAATATATGAACTTTGGAGTTAACAAGAGATAAGGGAATAAGAAAAGTAAGAATTATTAGTCTTACTAGGATGCAAATCTCCGTTACAATCATCTAGTATTTATAGTACAAAATCAACTGTATATACACTATTTGGGAGGAATAAGATTTCATTATTGGTTTGACAAAGTTGAAAAGTGTGTCATACACAAAAAAGGTGTCGGTGGTTCACAACATAATAATTTAACCTACTGAATATGTTTCATTTCAGGTGCTATTGTTGCCCCAATAGTTTGTGTGACTATGACAGTTGGCAACTCTGCTATTGTTTTAGGGCTCTGGCCACCACATGCTGTCTGGACTTATTTTTGCATTTTAAGGTATTATTATTATTATTATTATTATTTAATGTTGTAAAAGTCGGTTCCAAGGCTGAGTAGCTGGTCCTCGGCATATTTTGCAACCTTGTTATTATTATTATTTTTAGTTATTACTTTTTTATTTATTTTATTTTTGATTTTGTTGTCTGTGTATATGTAAGTATGTATGATTGTATGTTATTGTATTGCAGTGCTAAACGACTCGGGCCGGTGATGAAACTGGTGATGTGTATATTGGTGGTCCTACCACTCGTTTTATGCCCGTTTGTGTTGTTGTGGGTAGCGTCATTGGTGGCTTAGCTTATGGATTTCTTGGACCGGTTTTCGGTACGGTTAAAGCTGTCAGTGAAGGAAAAACCGATAAGTTTCGCCATTGTGTTATAGTAAGTGAATTCGAGAGGTTATCAGCTTACCGTGTTAAGCTGTTAGCATAACACAGTAAGCTGATAACCGAACACTTTATCAACTTATTAGTTTATTCAGCTTATTAGAAGTTAATTATTTTACTATTTTTACTGAATGATAAGTAATTCGGTTGTCAGGATGGGATATGGGATACAATCAAGTGGAGTATGACGTTTGTTAGGGACTTGATGGATGTTTGTTTATATTCATACTTCTCAATGACGAATGATCTCCGGAAACAAGACCCTCCCGGGGGTAGAATTGAAATCAGGTTTGAAATGTTTTGCTTTTCAAAGTTTGGAAAACGAGTCATTTAAGCTCAACTCGGTGTTATAAAAAAAGAGCTCATTTTGTGGTGGTGTTGCAGGGTGGTTTATGTTCCTGTAGCGATTATTGTTGGTTTGCTAGGGTTTGCGATTGACTTTCCGGTGATCACAGTTATTGCAGCCCTAAAAAGCCCGGTTATGTTGCTAAAAGGATGGCACCGTTTGTTTCATGATTGTATAGGACGAGAAGGCCCGTTTTTGGAAACTATTTGTGTGCCATTTGCAGGTCTTGCAATCTTATTGTGGCCTTTTGCTGTTGCTGGAGCTTTGTTAGGATCCATGTTGGCTGGCATTATTCTTGGTTTTTATGCAGCTATTGTTGCCTATCAGGTCAATATTACATCATCATTTTATCGGTTGACTTCCAAAGTCAAACAAACTGTCTTTTAAACTTCAAATTCTTCATGTAAAAAAAACGTTTGAAAATGTGGATGGTGAAAATGCAGCAAGTCTGATATCAATTTTGAATATGAAAGGTAATATATTTGACCTTAAAAGTCAAACTGTAACAGGAGTCGTCTTTCTATTTCGGGATTTGCTATATATTAGCTGCATTGTCGATCTACGATGAATACAGCAATGATATTATCGACATGCCTGAAGGATCTTGCTTTCCGAGGTATAACCACTGCTCTTTAATATATTATAACTTAACACGTTGTCAATTGACCTCTGTCTTCATGGCTAATATTTTCCACATGAAAAGACCTAAGTACAGAAGTAATGCGGGCCGGCAATCTGGTTCAACTACACCTTCAGTCTCAAGACCTGCTTCCTTCAAAAACCCACCATCTCGGTCTAGTTCTTTCACCGCCCCCATGGTCGAGTTGAAACCATTGGTGGTTAGTCACTCAAAACCTTTGCTTCATAGGTCGTATTTTATCTTCTACAATTCAAACGGGCAAAAGTTTAAACTTTGCGAAAATGGAAACCAGTCAAATGTATTGGCCAGGGTTAAAATATTCTTAGTTATACTTTTAACTATTTATAAAAATTACTTGTTTTGACGAGTTACCTCCACCTCTTACATATGATATGAATATAGTTTGCTAAACTTGTTCCGATTAATGGTGTAGTTGCTTGATAGCTTATTTCAAGAATGCCGTCGACAAGGTGAGTTTATGGTTTTAGAAGGATTAATAACCGTTAAAGAGATTGACGATGCAAAATCTGGGAAGGCTAGTGGAAGAGTGATTAGTATCGGTCTCCCCGCATATTGTCTTTTCCAAACACTTTTACGGTCTGCAAATGCCAATAGCGCCGGCATTTTACTAGGTAAACAAAAAACACTATCGATTTTTTTAATTAAATATTTTGTTATAACATTTGTTCTGATATTATACTCTAGAGGATAATGTGACGGAGATAAATACCACAAACAGGCCAAAAGGCGGGTTCTATGACTGGTTCTTGAATCCTCTTTTGGTGATCAAAGACCAGATTAAAGCTCTGAATCTGACCGAGTCAGAAGCAGAATACTTGGGGAAACTAGTGCTGTTGAGTGGTGATGCGGAGAAGCTGAAAAACTCGAATATTGGCCCGCCACCAGAGTCTGAGATTAGACGGGCCGAGCTTGATGCATTGACCCGAAGGTATTACTACTTTGTTTCTTTAATATCATAAAATGTTTCCTTAAAAGTTAATTTTGTGCTAATGAATGTATGTTTGTATGTTTTTTTTAGACTTCAAGGGATCACTAAGTCAATATCAAGGTACCCGACATACAGAAGGCGGTTTGAGAGTAGCATAAAGGCGATACTGGAAGAACTGGACCGCAGGGAGACCAATGGACGTCAGTCATTATCAGGATCGGAGAATACTAGATTGTTTAGTAACCAGAGATCTTTTAAAACTAAAACGAGTAACCAAGAAGATGATCAAGAGGCTGAATGAGATGTTGATATTGTGTAGTTGGATTTTACTTGTATTTAATCTTATTTGTAGATGAAAATGGCCTTCTAGTTAATCAGTTCCTCGTAGAAGTTTTTAAATTTTGTTAATATTTTCATTTAATTTCCTGCTATTAATATCAACATTTAATCTGGGCCGTCCAATGTATTTTGTTAAAGCTTTGATGTTTAATGTTGTTGACTTTTGTGAGTGACCATTAAAAAGACAATCAATATAAAAGTCTTATAGTCGTGTTAAAATAATTTCACATTTATAGTGCATCACTTATACAACAATATATTGTATATTAACACTTGTATAGCATAGAAATACATGTAACATGTGTATCGGTCCCGTACTGATAAAGTTGTGATCGTCTATTTGTTTTATTGTATGGAACATAATTGCAAACTAGATGCATACGCAAATGGCTTTACATACACGTTTAACTCTCTTTGTTACATCTTTTGTCATGTCTTTGCCCTCTGATAGTGGACCCATAAATTATTTTCATGGGGGGCGACGTTGGGACTTAACACTAATTTTAAGATGGGCGATCGGAATTTTCACATACAAATAACACTAAAAAAAATTTAAGGTGGGCGGCCGCCCCCCATTCCCAAAGACTAGGTCCGCCTCTGCTGCCCTCCTGTAATATTTCTTTCTTTTAATTTCAAATTTCCATATTTTTGAACATGTATGTGAGATCGTTTTCATGAGCTACGCTTTCTATTTTCATACAAACGCTTATAGACAATAATATTTACAAATTTGATTTCATTCTTACATGTTAAAAAGTGTGTATCCATCCCCTGCAATCAGTTATATGCATGTACTGATTTAGTTGGTATATGAGCATATAGAAATGGTTATTGAATAACCCTAATATAATCATAATGTATGTGTGTACATTATTAAATTACTAGGATAGCACCCGTATTACATACGGGTTGAAAATAGATAAATAACAAAATCAATATAAACAAATTTACCAACCATCAACTTCTTCAAAATTTCACCAAAAAAAGCAAATTATCTTCACAACTTAACAAACAAAATAAACGATTATATAAGTTTATTGCATGTTTTTTGAAGTTTCTAGTTATGAACTAAACTAATAACTTAAATTGAAAACACAAAGTAAACAATAAAAACCACAACATTACCTTAAATTTTATCTTCATATTCCAAACAGTTTAAAAAATTATTAAAATTTGACTCATATTTCTCACACTCTAACAACCAATTTACCTTTTCACTAACTTCATTTTTCAAATCCAAATGTGCCTTTTCTTTTATAATATTAGCAAGTTTCAAGTGATCCAAATCTCTTAAAAGAAACAGATCTTTGGATTCTAATATTGATTTAGGATAGTACCCGTGTTACACACAGTAGAACATATTTAAAAACATAATATATATGTAACATTATATAAATTTAATGAAATGCAGATGTTGTATTTATAAATAAATGATACTTTTACATGAATTATAAGACATCATAACTTATTTGAATCAAATACAAAAATATTCAAATACTAACAAAGATAAATGAAAAGTTAAAATATTTTATAACTTATATCATTAGTACAATAATAAGCAAGCAAAGGAAATTAGTCTCCAAATCAATAAAACAATTCTACAATGTCGATTCAACAAAACTTTTATCTCAATGTTAATTCAAAAGATGAACTCTATCTAAGACATTTATTGCACATCAATAACTATAATGTTTATTACTCAAAGATAGTACTCGTAGTTATTTTCACATCAATTTTAAAACATTTATTACAAACCATGTTTGAATTAAATATTCCCATCTTGAAAAACATTTATCACTAACTTCATTTTTCAATCGAAATGTGCACTTTCTTTTATAACATTATCAAGCTTCAAGTGATCTAAATCTCTCAAAAGAAACAGATCATTGGATTTCAATATTGATTTAAGATAGTACATGTGTTACATACGGTGGAACATATTTAAAAACATAATATATATGAAACATAATATAAATTATATGAAATGCAAATGTTGTACTTATAAATAAATGATACTTTTACATGAATTATAAGACATTATAACTTATTTGAACCGAATACAAAAACGTACAAATACTAACAAAGACTATCTAAGACATTTATTACACATCAATAACTGTAATATAATTTATTACTCTAAGATAGTTCTCGTGTTTATTTGCACATCAATTTAAAACATTTATTACAAACCATGTTTGAATTAAATATTACCATCGTAAAAAATTTATAGTTAGTAACCTATCATCTTGAAAAAAAAATTAACAAACCATGTTTAAATTAAAAAGGTCTAATTTTAAAATGGCAAATTTTGACTTCAAAATGTCAACATAATATATATGCATTTTTTTTAAATCCATAATGTGTCCACTGTCTTTTCTTTGGCTTGAAGCAAAGTTAATACAATTAATACAAATTAATTATTTGATTTCGGTCAAAACATAATTCAATTCTAATTTATTATTATCGATAAATACACAATTATATGTATAAACATGCATAAATAATGATTCACTTAAAGACCATAAAAAATTTACGGTTACTATTTTCAACATCATTAGTAACTCTTAATAACATAATAATGGATTGTATAAGAATATTTAATTAAAAACGTTACAATAGTCAAGACAAATGTATGTTAATTTTTATATGAACATAATTTGTGAGTGCAAATCTTAAATTTAAAAGTACTTAAATCATGTTGGTATATTTCAAGAAAGTTATATTGACTATGTAAATGTTATTTAAAATTTAAAACGATTTAATATGAAATAAAAACGATTTAATGTGAATGGTCAAATACTTAAATCGGTCGGAAATTTATTTAATTTATAACTTCTTCATTCGGTTTCTTTAACAAATAAGGAAAGTTAAACCATATAAATTGTAATAATGGGATAATTAGGTTATTATTTCGGTCAAACCATATTAAGGAATGAGTTTATTAAAATGGAAAGAATTAAAAACATAAAAAAAAGGTTGTTCATTCGGTTTAAAAAAATGATTTGGAATAACTGTAAAATATAATCTCGAAAATGGTTAGTTAGAATAATTATAAATTATGAAAGTGTAGAAATAAGATGTACAAATTTGACTTTTATATAAACATAAATGGTGCATTTCTTTTATAATATAATATGTAAATATATATTCCATGTTAATTTTAGTCAAATCATTATTATGGAAGATTAATTATCATTATTTCGTTATTTACTTATTTATCGATTATGTAAAATATAATATTTATCGATTATGGAATAATTGTAAATTATAATCTGGAAAATGGTTGAATGTGTGAATTGGTAAATATTAGTTATTTATAAAATTATATGGTTGTCTACAACGATTATGTATTTTTGTAAAATATGAAAGTATAGAAATAGGATGTACATGAATTTGTAAAATATAATATAAATCGAAATGAGACATAATTTTGTAAATTAAAACATACTATAATATTACCGAGAAATCATGTCGTTTTTTACTCCGTATTATGTAAATTTTTGATTTTACATAACAACATTAATAAATAACATCATCAATAAAACATCTAATTATTTGTCTTTAATTCGTTTGAATATTACTTATTTCCTTATTTAGTTATTTACTTAACATTAACTTATTAACTTAAATCTTTGAAGTAACAATATTCCATTTTAAACTTTGACAATTAATTTATTGTTAATATAAAAACAATTGTTGTATTTACTTTAATATTAACTTCAATATTTTTGAAAATCAATTTAGTCAACATATATCAAAAATATATGGATACTTTAATATTCAAACGACTTACCTTAATTCGTTTAATTATTTACTTATATCCATATTTACTTTAATAGCTTTAATATTTGAACTAAAAATATATAATTTTAAACTTTGACAATTAATTTATTGTAAATATAAAAAAAATTAACTTATTTACTTTAATATTAACTTCAAAGGTAAAAAAAATCAATTTAGTAAACATAAAAAATCAATTAATATTTACTTTAATATTGTAAATATCTTTGAAGTAACAATATTCCATTTTAAACTTTGACAATTAATTTATTATTAATTAAAAACAATTACCTTATTTACTTTAATATTAACTTCAATAAATTCGAAAATCAATTTAGTCAACATATACCAAAAATATATGGATACTTTAATATTCAAACTACTTACCTTAACTCGTTTAATTATTTACTTATTTACTTTAATAGCTTTAATACTAGCTTTAATATATGAACTAACAATATACAATTTTAAACTTTGACAATTAATTTATTGTAAATATAGAAAGAATTAACTTATATACTTTAATATTAACTTCAATAGTTTCAAAAATCAATTTAGTCAACATATAACCAAAATATATGGATACTTTAATATTCAAACGACTTATTCGTTTAATTATTTACTTATTTCATTATTTACTTTTCAAATAATTCAAATGTGTTAGAACTTACCTTAAATCGTCTAATTATTTATTTATTTTCTTATTACTTATTTACTTATTTATAGATTATGTAGTATAAATTAATAATGATAAATAATTATGTAATTATAATATATTGTACTATAAATAGAAATCATATTTTAAATTAATCAAAACACGGCAATAATTTTTTTTATCGATTTTAGTAAACTTATTATTATGCAAAATATGGATAATTATTTTTATATTTGTACCAAAAGTATAACAAATTCACTTATTTACTTGAAGGTTAAAAAACATTAAAATTAAGTTGAATGATAACTTGAATATTTTCGAATACCAAATAAACTTATTCACTTTGAATATCAAGTAATTATTTTGAAACAATTCAATTAAGTTAAAAATCTGTATGTTTATAAATTAAGGAAAGTCAAAGTACATAAAATGTGTTAATGTGTAACATCCCGAAATTTCTAAAGTAATATTTAATATATTATTTTGTCGGGTGAAATAAACGAGTTAGTGGATCGATAATAATAATAGCAAAATATGAAGACTTGGTAGGATAATTAGATGGGATTAGAAATTGACCAAAAGGAAATATGGGCCTTAGGTCCATAGGCTTTAAGGGATATAAATATTCCCTAAACCTATCATTCATTCCATCTTATTCTCTAACACTCCAAAACACACACACACCACACACACCGCCGGCGGCCGAGGAAAGGAACGAATAAGATCCGAGAGAGGGTGAGCGATTAGTTGTGATTAAACAAGTTAAACAAGATCCAAACAAGCTCAAAAATGTATGATTCTTGATCTTTGAAGTTTAAAGATCCAAGCTTTATAGTGTATAAACGACCGAAAACGGTTGGGGAACGTAGTGGGTGATGTTGAACCATAACAAGGGTGTTAAAATCGCCAAAATGCTTGATAGAAACCAAACAGCGGCTGGACTGGGCAACTTCGCCGCGAACTGGGCAACTTCGCCTTCAAAGCGATAACTTCGCCTTCAAAGCGATAACTTCGCCTTCAAAGCGACAACTTCGCCTGAGGCCAAGTTTGCCTAATTGATAACTTCGCTTACGGCCAAGTTCGCCTAACTGGTAACTTCGCCTGAGGCCAAGTTCGCCTAATTGATAACTTCGCTTACGGCCAAGTTCGCCTAACTGATAACTTCGCCTAAAGTCAAGTTCGATTAGAAAATAAATTAAAAACCTAATGAAAAATGTGTTAAAACAGTTAATGGAAATAAAATTTTTCCAAGCTGACCTGGCAGCTCGACCCCAGCCAGGGGCTCTGCCCCTTGGACCCTGCTAGGGGCTGCCGCCCCTAGACCCCGCTGCCAGGGGCGCTGCCCCCGGACCCCCGTTCGTTGTGGGTCATATAAAGATAGAATTACAACATGAGTAGTAGTTAATTGATACGTGTAACTTATACAGTCAGCCGAGCTCAATTAAAGAAGAGATTTACAACTATCGGAGGAAGAAGCAGAGTTCAGGTGAGTTTCTAGCCCCATTCCTTGTTATGTTTTCGGGGCTGTGTGCATACTCGATGTGAAGTGTGAATACACTTACCTTAAGTGGTAAGTGTATGCTATAGATGTTATACGAGGTATATATTTTATAATGCTTGTCGGTACGTGAACGATCTTCGGATATTGCACGTATCGCCAAGGATAGTAAATTCCAAGTGGTTGATAGTGTGTATGAATGTTATGATGTGACTTGTTTATTACGTAAATACCGAACTGATATGAAGTGTGATATAGGCAGGTAGAGGTAGAGTGTGTTAAAAGTGGCAAGAGTCTAGTAAGGGTGTTAGTGGCATAACGTGAGCGCGTGATAGGGAAAGCCTGTATGTGCCATCGTTATTATGTGTGTATGATTGTTGATGTGACTTGCTTATTATGTAAATGATATGAAGCGTGTTGTAGACAAGTAGAGGTAGAGCGTGTTAAAAGTGGCAAGAGTCTAGTAAGAGTGTTAGTGGCATAACGATAGTACGTGGTAGGGTAAGCCTATACGTGCCTTCGTTATTAAAGTGGCAAAGTGGCATAACGTTTTACGTTATTAAAGTGGCAAAGTGGCATAACGTTTTACGTTATTAAAGTGGCAAAGTGGCATAACGTTTTACGTTATTAAAGTGGCAAAGTGGCATAACGTTATACGTTATTAAAGTGGCAAAGTGGCATAACGTATACGTTATTAAAGTGCAAAGTGGCAAAGTGGCATAACGCTATACGTTATTAAAGTGGCAAAGTGGCAAGGTGGTAGGTGTAAATAAGAGGCTAAGTGGTAAGGTAAGCAGGTTAGATGTGAAAGTGTGAATACACTTACCTTAAGTGGTAAGTGTATAGATGTTATACAAGTAGCTATTATGTAATGCTTGTCGGTACGTGAACGATCTTCGGATATTGCACGTATCGCCAAGGATAGTGATTGTCAAGTGATTGTTAGTGTGTATGTATTCTATGATGTGACTTGCTTATTATGTAAATATTGTATTGATATAAAGTGTGCTGTAGACAAGTAGGGGTAGATTGTGATAGAAGTGGCAGAGTCTAGTAAGAGTGTTAGTGGCATGACGATAGTACGTGGTAGGGTAAGCCTATACGTGACTTCGTTATTAAAGTGGCAAGGTGGCATAACGATATTCGTTATTAAAGTGGCATCAAGTGGCATAAAGTGGCATAAGTGGCTAAGCTGTAGGGGTAATTAAGAGGCTAAGCTATAGGGGTAATTAAGTGGTTAAGCAGTGGCATGTTAGACTGTGGACTATGTGTCTTCGGATACGTATATATTGTATGTAGTGGTTGTATGATAAGTTGCTTGATTAACTAGAACTCACTCAGCGTAGCTGACTTTTAGTATGCACGCAGGTGAGTAGAATGAGACAGCTAGCTTGAGCTGGCACATGGTGGGCGAATAGGAGACTGGCATCTGAAGACTCAAGATGTTTTAATGTAATTGACGTTTATTTTGAAGGACAAGAATGTTTAATTAAAGCAAGTTTTGGATTGCTATAACGTTTCATAGAAGTTTTTATATTCCGCGAAAGTTTTAATGAACTCTGATTTGTAAGAACTGTGTTTATGAGTAAATCCGACGCTAAAGTAAGGCTACCGGGTTCGGGGCCTTACATAATGGGATAATTAAAGTATATAAATTACAATATTCATGTTAATTACGCTATTTAAAAAATAATGAAAGTCAAACTAATAATAAATTTTGGGACAATAGATTAACACACGCCGGAAAAAAATACAGATCAACTAATCTCGGATCTATAATATACAATAATATTTTCTTTTATGTAACAAAATTTAAAATGAATATACATGAATATTCAAAAATGAAATATACATCAATATTAAAATTAAAATCTATACATATTATAAACTCATGATCAATCCGTGAAATTAGATTATATGAGTCGGACAATTACCTGAAATAATAAAAACGAATATTAATATTGATGTTATGGATTATTTTAATTATAACTAATAACCGGAAAAAATAAAAGATGTTACCGGAAACAGGAAAATTAAAGGTGTCACCGGAAAATAGATTGTATAAGCCGTGACACTCACCTGAAATTATAAAGTGGAATATTAATGTTGATATTATGCAACCATTGTTATAGGTAAAACAAACATCCAGAAAACCTAACCGGAAAAACGAAAAAATGGAATATAAGGATTTGATTAACAAACTAAAAAGAAAACTTGAGCAAATAAATCGGGTAGATAACCTGAAATAATTAAAAGAAACCATTGTTAAAGGTATAACACATAGCCGGAAAAACTCAACGGAAAATCTTACCGGAAAAAAATAATACGTCCACATATAACCTTCATCGGCGTTTATGATTTACAACCTAAACTGATTTTAATAAATCAGTTAACAATGAGAATAAAGATAAAAAGGTTAGAGGAAACAATAACCGGAAAAAATTTAATGTTGCCGGAAATTGATAGATCAAGATCGGAAGTTTATTATAAAATATATACTTACCGGAAAATTAATACAAATCTACATCCATATTCGTCGGAATATATGAATAGGAGAAAGGAGATCCGGCTAAACTATAAAAAGAGAGAAAAAGTTAATTAGGGTAAATAATTAAGAAATGTTATGGTTTAAATATAGGTTAGTGGATGAGTTGCCATGATTATGAAAGGAAATGGATGACATGACAATGAGGTGGCATCCCATGTGGACACCCTAGAATAGTGACATGTGGTAATTGATCCTTGCTTTAATAGTATGTTTAGATATTACATACTGAAGACGGAATTTTGAATTCCGTGTCAACTTAGTTTTCCAATTTCGTTTTAAAATAAGTTAAATTTGTTTTCTATTAAAACCAATTTGACGCTTATACCATTTGGTAGGACACTCTGCTTATAAAGCAAAATGACTGAGGTTTGAATGTTTGATCTTTTGGTATGTTGGTTGGAGTTGGGCACCATGTTTACAGCTTAGGGGGTTCTCGATTTGAATCCTTGGGTTTGCAACTTTGCCTTTTATTCAAACAAAATCTAGGTGGGTTATTGGACCAATATCCGACCCGACCGGTCAAAATCTGGGCTGCCCACTATTATATTATATTATGTTTTCTTTGGCACCAATTTATATATGTTAACTATCACATTTTGGTACGGTGACCATCAAGTTCTATTAAGTTACACAAACAATTCAATAAGTTTTTAGTATTGTAACTTAAGTTTTTAATATGGCATCGAAGCCAGACCAACCAATTTATCTACCGCATTGAAACCGCTACGGGCGGGTTTTCTTTCACTCTACATATACAAAAGAATTGAACCGGTAGTGTCATAAATCAAACTGATACTAACCGAGTTACCCTCACGTCATTGCAGCAACGCACTAGTTTTAACCAATATTTTCATACCTGGCCCGGACGCCTTACCGGGTCAAAGGTTGATTTAAATATATAGCATTTATATTTCTTTCATACTAACATAAAATTAGTTTGGTTGGTTGGTTAGTGAAGTAATCAACAATACTTAATCTCGGTCATGCATCCGGGTTCGATTCTTGGCACCACATCATTTTTATTCAATTAAAAAAGCCTTTTTCCGGTTCAACGAATCCAGGCCGACTCCCAGCCGAAAAATCTGGCTCGGTTGTCAAAAAACGGGACAAATACCTTGACCCGGGCCGTGCCGTGTTCCAAAACAGTAACACATCATGTGACATGTGCTTCTTTCATTTCTTCCTCTATAATTAACAAATCAATGTCTTCATCATCTTTCCCTTTGACTTTTAATTGAGCCAACTCTCCGCGTCTTTTGTCACAAATCTTAATAATTAATTAATAATAACAATAATAATAATAATAATCACTCCATGTTATCTCACATCAATGATACAACAGCAGTTGAAACCCAAATCACACACGCCAATTTTCAATTCAAACACAAACTCATCCTTTGACTTTGTAAAAGTCATGCAATTCAGATCTCTAATCACCGTATGATCAATTTCAATATCAATAATGGCCGTAACAGTACTGGTGATATTACTATTGAGTTTGATCAATGTCGGGTCGGGTCAGGAAGCTCCGTACAGGATCCACACATTGTTTTCAGTTGAATGCCAGAATTACTTTGACTGGCAGACGGTTGGGCTTGTTCATAGCTTCCGGAAAGCGGGTCAACCCGGGCCGATTACCCGGCTGCTGAGCTGTACGGATGAGGAGAAGAAGAAGTATAGAGGAATGAATTTGGCTCCCACTTTTGAAGTGCCTTCCATGAGTAGACACCCTAGAACTGGTGACTGGTAAGTTTAGTGTGTTTTTTTAATTTTATTTTTTATTTATTTATGAATTTATTGCAATTTTGTTCAAATATTTGTTTAAATATACTCAGTGTTGTAGAACTTGCTAGGTGCTAGGTGGCCGGTGGCGTTCTGACTAGCGATTAATCAGGATTAACAGGGATTAATTGGATTGGAATTTTTTACGTAATTTTTGAAATATACACATAAATTTTCAATTTTGACTAGTCTTATACATAAATTTTCAATTTTGGCTATAAAATAGCGATTAATTGGTGATTCGTTGGACTTGGAGGGGTACCAAGTAGTGATTAATTGGCACCTAGACACGATTTTTACAATCATGAATATACTTGCATGTGGTATTGTGATCATCGGGTTTTAATTGGATTGGAATTTTTTACGTAATTTTTGAAATATACACATAAATTTTCAATTTTGACTAGTCTTATACATAAATTTTCAATTTTGGCTATAAAATAGCGATTAATTGGTGATTCGTTGGACTTGGAGGGGTACCAAGTAGTGATTAATTGGCGCCTAGGCACGATTTTTACAATCATGAATATACTTGCATGTGGTATTGTGATCATCGGGTTTGAAAAATGAGATGAAGGTAGCTTTGTTAGTTTTATTGTTTATTTGGATTTGGGTGTTTTAGGTTTTTTTTAATTGTGTTTTGAAAGTGATTATATAACATATTAACATTGTATAGTAATGATCAGAAACTGCTTATCTGCAACTCGTAAACACAATAATCAAATAATCAGTTTCAATACACAATGCAAACAGCCCATTAAGAAAAGCATGGAAGAGTTATTAAAATCCTCGTTTGCGATTATGCATATAATATTATATATCTTGAATAGCACGTGAATTAACAAAATGTTAATAATGTTATAGGATTCAGTGTTCTTGCAGTAAGGTTTTAAAATATAAGTATCTGTTTATTTAATGCAGGTACCCTGCAATTAACAAACCTGCAGGGGTTGTCCACTGGCTCAAACATAGCAAAGATGCACAGAATGTTGATTGGGTTGTTATACTAGATGCAGATATGATTATCCGAGGCCCAATTTTACCATGGAAGATTGGTGCAGAGAAAGGCAGACCTGTTGCTGCATATTACGGGTTTAAAACGATTTCATTATCTTGATTTTTGTTTTTTAGTTGTTCTTAGCGGAAGTTTTTATGTTTACAATATTTTTTTTGTCGATTAGGTACTTGGTAGGATGCGATAACATCCTTGCCAAATTGCACACTAAAAGACCTGAACTATGTGATAAAGTCGGTGGGCTTTTAGCCATGCATATAGATGATCTTCGGGCCTTAGCACCAATGTGGCTTTCTAAAACAGAGAAAGTAAGAGAAGACACAGCCCATTGGGCCACAAATATAACCGGTGATATTTATGGCAAGGGGTGGATCAGTGAGATGTACGGGTACTCATTCGGTGCAGCAGAGGTAAGTTAATATAACTCATTATAAATATCAGCATTTTCTCTATTTATTATAAGTTCCTAGCTAATGCTAAGTTAAATTCTTTATTATCAGGTTGGACTACGACACAAAATTAATGATAACCTAATGATCTACCCGGGATATATTCCACGAGAGGGCGTTGAACCTATACTTATGCATTATGGATTACCATTTTCTGTTGGAAACTGGTCTTTTAGTAAATTAGAACACCATGAAGATGGTATTGTTTATGATTGTGGGCGGCTTTTTCCTGAACCACCTTATCCTCGTGAGGTAATAAATTGTGAACTTGATTTGTAACAAAATAGCTTAAAATTTTCCCACTTGACCTGTTAGCTAACTTGCCTGTTTTGCAACCTATAATGCAAATATATGTGCTTACTGTTAATAATATGTGGTGCAGTTGAGAGCAATGGAGCCTGATGAATACAAACTGAGGGGACTTTTGTTAAATTTAGAGTGTATAAATACACTAAATCAAGGTCTCTTGCTACAACATGCAGCTTTTGGATGCCCCAAGCCAAAATGGTCAAAATATTTGAGCTTCTTGAAAAGCAAAAACTTTAATGAGATGACTGGACCAAAAGGTTTGACACCTCAGAGTCTGCAAATAATGGAAATACACCATGAAGAACCCGTTGTTGACGAAACTGCAAAACCAGATACAAAGATCCACACGCTTTTCTCCACAGAATGTACCCCCTATTTTGATTGGCAAACAGTTGGTTTGATGCACAGTTTTAAGCTAAGTGGACAACCGGGAAATATTACAAGGCTTTTAAGTTGTACGGAAGAAGATTTAAAACAATATAAAGGTCATGACTTGGCTCCCACGCATTATGTCCCGTCTATGAGCAGGCATCCATTAACAGGCGATTGGTAAATATTAGTGCTTTAAACTTGTTCACATTGTTATTTTAGGACGTGTTGACAAAAAAGGACCCGTTATTTACAAGTTCCGTTGCAATCATGGAAATAAAAGACTTGTCTTTTTAAAACTAAAGTCGTCTTTTTCATTGAGTTTTAATCATGTGTGAATTAAGCGAAAGCCATAGAACTCTTTCGACATTTGTTACATTTGTTATATTTAATACCCAACATGTTTTAGAAAACAATAACTAGTTTAACCCGTTACCCAACCCGTCTAACACAACAATTTGCCACCTCTTTTGAGTAGACTGTAATCTGTTGTTTATGCATATATTTTTAGGTATCCGGCTATAAATAAACCTGCTGCAGTGCTTCATTGGCTTAATCACGTCCAAACTGATGCAGAATATATAGTAATTCTTGATGCTGATATGATAATGAGGGGACCGATTACACCATGGGAGTTCAAAGCAGCACGTGGCAAACCGGTTTCAACCCCCTATGAGTAAGACATCTTATATTTGTATCCGTTTCCCATACCTTTTTCTTTGTGCACGATACTTCAAATTTGACAATAGGATAGGATGATCATGATGGAACAAATATTGGATGATCTTTCAATTAAAATTCTGATTTTTAAAATTTAATTTTTGTTTAAAATATCTGCCAGCTACCTTATTGGATGTGATAATGAGTTGGCAAAACTCCATACTAGCCATCCTGAAGCATGTGACAAAGTTGGTGGTGTGATCGTAATGCACATTGATGATCTCAGAAAGTTTGCTATCTTATGGTTGCATAAAACAGAGGAAGTGAGAGCTGACACTGCTCATTATGGGAAAAATATAACCGGAGATATCTATGAATCTGGTTGGATTAGTGAAATGTATGGTTATTCTTTTGGTGCAGCAGAGGTAATTTTCTTCACTGATTATCAATTATAACAAGCAAATTCATCTACTTGTTCTTATCTTGTTGATGATTAATGAATGATTCCATGTGAATCCAATTCTCGTGCACTTATACATTTTGGCATTATAGCCCTTTAACTGACCCGTTAACATAAACGGGGCAAAATTTCCAGTTCTAATTTCTAACTTTTCTGAACTCTTTGTGCAGCTGAAGTTGCATCATGTTATAAGCCACGAGATATTAATATACCCCGGGTATCCTCCTCAACCTGGTGTTAACTATCGGGTTTTCCATTATGGGTTAGAGTTCAAGGTTGGTAACTGGAGCTTTGACAAAGCAAACTGGAGAACCATTGATGTGGTCAACAACTGCTGGGCCAAGTTTCCTGACCCGCCTGACCCGTCAGAAGCTGACCAAACAAGTGTAGATACTCTTCAACGCGACTTACTAAGCATAGAATGTGGAAAAATCCTGAATGAAGCTCTTATGTTGCATCATAAGAGGAAATGTGGTGACCTGAATTCCCTGGGCCCACCAGACCCTGAAGTGGTCAATGCAGATGACGAGAGCGTATCTAGGAAGTTTGACCAAGTTGATGAAATTTATGATGCGACAAGTAACACATCTTCATCTGTAGTGGATTTTACTGCAGAATCCAACCAAACATTTCTTGACTTTAGATTTTGGATGGTATTTTTATGGGGGTCTTCGGTTTTGGGTGTTGGGTTGGTGATGATGGCGATACTTAGAGGGCGTAAAGGTCAGAAGAAAAGAAGTAAAGGTTTGAAGAACAGAAGAAGATCATCACATTCAGGGTTTTCGGACGCGAATGAGCATGATAGGACCGCTCACAGTGCTGACGTGGCGTGAAACTTGTAGGAGAATGATTGATCTTTAGTTTTAGCATATACCCTTGAAGAAATCCTGAAATCTTGAAAAAATGTGTAATTTTGTTGTAATGTTTAGGTTACATCCGGTCTTAAGTCCGGAGAATGTAGATTTTGGTTGAAGTTATGATTATGAGAGGCAAAACACATAAGTAGAGTGAATGTTTTTTTTTTCAGTTATAATTTACATTTGATGTTATATGATTATCAAGTTATAAAACTCATGTATTCAAGTTCTATCTAGTGTTTGAATAATATGGTGAAACTGATTCTATGTATACAGTTTCAGTTATACTACACTACATCCAATCTCATTTTCATGATCCAAACATAAGTGTTCAAAACTGAAGATATTTATGTAAATATCAAAGAAAACAATGTGTCTTTATATAATCCAGTCTCAAACAGTAAAACAAATTGAACCAGCAAACAGAAAACCAAATATGTACAAACACCAACAACATTACATCTGAAACAAAACAATCATAATATTATTATTCATAAAGCTTCTTCTGAAACTCAAATACATAAACTATGTTTATCTCTCCTTCTTAAAGGAACATTAGCTTTCTTCTTTCTTTTCTTCTCAGCCTTCTCCAACTGCGCCACTCTCCTACTTAACGCGTTAATCATCCGCGTCTGCATCTCGTTCCTTTCAGATATCTCCGTCATCAATTTCATTATCTTCTCGTTATCATCCATCAAACTCCCCAAAATTTCTCTTTTTTCCTTCCCATTATTCTGCGTCTGCACATAATCATCTTTCGCCCCAAATTCACTCGAATTAACAGCCGGACCGGTTTCTATTGCTTCCACTTCACCAATTACACCCGCAGCCTCTACACGATCAACGTCTTCCACAGAATCAGAACCTTTTGTAACTTGATCCGACGTATCCGTACACACATTGTCAATATCATTATGATCATTACAAGCAACTGAATCCACCTTCTCCTGTAACGCAATTGCTTTCTTGGTAACAGCTTTCCTCAAATCCCTAACTCCTGAATCAACGCCGCGAATCGAATCGAGTTTAAAAAGCAATGCCATCAGTGTCTCGTTCACTCTCAACCGTTCCTTGGCATCTCCACGAATTAAATTAACAACTTCCATATTATTATTAATCCGTCGTTCGATTTCGGTAACCTCGTGTCTGATTGAACCGATCTTCTTCACACTCTTCCTCACCGCAAACCCTCTGAACAGTTTCTGGAACTTAATTGCAGCTGAATCCTTCAACATCGATATTGTCGTTGGTGGTTGATCGGATGAAACGAAGTGGACCGGTACGGAAATGACTTTCGGTGACGGTTTTTGTTGCGTTTGCTGAACCGGAACGGATCGTGATGGTTGTTGGGTCGAATAGCTTCTATAAAACGAAACGGATTGTTCATCATTGGTTAACCTTCACTCACAATGAAATGATTTAATGTTTTTACGGAATTTGATATATAAAAATTTGATGTTTTGAATTGATTTGGGGGGTTTGATGTTTTATGCAAGGATGGAGGGAAGGAAGAGTATGTTGTACAACATTCTAGATGCTTTTTGATAGTTTGGCAATCTGGACGGATGTAGAATCTTCTCTTAACCATGACGTACGGTATGCATGTTACATGAGAACAATCATAGGTATATTAGGTATATAATCAAGTAAATGGGTCAATGTTATGTCAATATAATCAAGTAATAGGTATATTAGGTATATAATCAAGTAAATGGGTCAATATAGAAAAAGTTATGTCGGGTACATTAGGTATATAATCAAGTAAATGGGTCAATGTTATTGGGTAATCAGGTATATTACAAATCATGAGCCAAACACGGCACTAGAAGAAAAGCATGAATCAAGCTTTCTTAAGTTAAAACGAGCTGAACTTGAGCCTTGTTAAGCTCGGGCTCGACTTATTTACACCCCTACTTGAGTCATCATTTATATGTTTTTGCCTTTGGAAAAAAAAACTTTAATTTCATATTTATTAGTAACATTAGCATGCCCATCTTTTCCGTAACAAATTATATAACCGTTCAAAAAATCCTCCCGGGTTCAATTACATAAGCACCTTACAAGCTTGAAAAAACATCTTTCCACCGTTAAGATTTATGGATACAAATATACCCTGTGTAAAATCAATGATACTTTCAATAATCAAAGGACTAAAGGATAAAATAGATGCTTCCTTGTTTTCATCGTTATTCTAGCAATGCCAGCGCTATCATTGAAGTTAGGCATAGCAAAGCAATCAAACCTATAATCGTATGTATACAACTCCCTTAACATGAATAGCTTTGATATGCTTAAAAGCTAGAGAATAGAATCACGTAGACTCAAAGACGTCATATTTTTATGTAATTTTGTGTTAACCTTATTTATACAATTACTAAACTCTTATACTGAAATAATATCCACATCAATATCTAAGCAATTAAACTTACAATGACATTAATTGTCTATTTTGTTTCTCAACACTTTGTTTCGTGTTAGCATATCATTTCATATTAACCATTTGAATAGCGACATTAAGTTACCAACCATTTGAATAATTGAATTTCATGTTTTTTTGTTTTCTATAAAATAAATGTGTCCACGAGTGAAATTGCTTCCGGTTTGTTTTGATTTTTTTTAATGCTCTCATAACCAAAAATATCAAATGTAAATATAAGTAAAAATACTTTTTATCAAAATTTCTGGCTAGATGCCTTTATATATCGAAACACTTCGATAATAGGGTGGAGGGGGTACTCCTAACCCGACCCACTTTGAACTCACCACATTCCAATTACATTGATCATTTAACTTGAACCCAATTCAATCCACAACCCTACTAGAAGTAGGAGGGGTTGCTGTTACTTGAGCCCAATTTAACGCATCTCATTTTCTTTCTTTATCAGATTCTGTAACTTGCCAACCAACCCAATAAAGCGAAAAAAAACAAAAACAAAAATTTGGGCCGAAGACGGAATTTTTTTTATGCCTTAAGTAAAAAGAGTTTTTTGTCAGGTTTAAACAATTCAATTTTTATATAGGTTTACTTGGTTATAATTGAGTTGTGTAAAAAACTTTTGTATAAAAATATGATTAAACATGCCTTAAATGAGAGTACAGCCTATAACTTTTGGCCTATAACTTTTGGGTTAGGAGTAATACCCTTCGACACTAGACAAAGATAGTTGTTATGTAATTTAGTATAAACACTAAATATACATATTGTTTTAATAAAAATACATATAATTAAAAAAAAATAATCGGGCCTAGCAGAGTGTCGGACATGTTACCGTCAACTACCCAGTCACATCTTATGGCCGGCCGTGTGCAAACCCACAAAGTTACGACCTCAACCCACCCCACATGCTGGCGGGTAGAAGGGGCCCCCCTCCCCAATTATATATATATAAATAAATAAATAATAAAAATTCACCCCCTCCGTCCTCTAAGAAACAAACCGAGCATTGTGTTCTTTTAGTGATAGAAGTAAGAAAAAACTCTTGTTTTAACCCACTCCTGGATTCAGTTGTATTACCTCAAATTTCTATTTATACAGTCCTCGTTTTTAATTACTTGGCGATGTATTAAACCAGTTATATAGTTAAGTGTAGTTAGCATACTTTAAAATTCAAAACTCAACAGATATTCATGTAACTTGAAAAAAGGAATGCATTTTATTCATCCACAAAAACAACATACAAGAAACCAAATACACAAGATCAGATACAAAACAATCACATTATTCAAATGCAGAAACTCTCTTTATCCCTCATCCTCCTCCTAGAAGGAACACGCGCTCTCTTCTTTCTTAGTTTCTCAGCCTTCTCCAGCTGCTCCACTCTCCTGCTCAAATCGTTAATTATCCGCGTCTGCATCTCATTCCTCTCAGATATCTGTTTCATCAGTCTCATCATCTGCTCATTATCATCCATCAAACTCCCCAAAATCTCTCTATTCTCCTTCCCATAACTCTGCTTGTGCACATCATCAAATTCACTCGAATTCACACCCGCAGCCTCTACACGATCAACGGCTTCCAAATGATTAACAATCTCATCAACAGAATTAGTAGCTTTTGTGATGACTTGATCTGATGTACTTGTAGACACATTGTCAATATCAGGTGAATGTGAATCTAGGGTTTGGTGATCAGGCTTAGCAATTGCAATTGAGTCCACCTTCTCCTGTAACGCAATTGCTTTCTTGGTAACAGCTTTCCTCAAATCCCTAACTCCGGAATCAACACCGCGAATGGAGTCCAGTTTAAAAAGCAGTGCCATCAGTGTTTCATTCACTCTCAACCGTTCCCTGGCATCTCCACGAATTAAATTAACAACTTCGATATTATTAATCCGTCTTTCGATTTCGGTAACCTCGTGTCTGATTGAATCGATCTTCTTCACGCTCTTCCTCACCGCAAATCCTCTAAACACTTTCTGGATCTTAATCGCAGCTGAATCCTTCAACATCGATATTGTCGTTGGTGGCTGATCGGATGAAACGAAGTGGACCGGTACGGAAATGACTTTCGGTGACGGTTTTTGTTGCGTTTGCTGAACTGGAACGGATCGGGAAGAGTGTGACGGTTGTTGGGACGAATAGTTTCTGAAAAATGGACCGTTCATCATCGTTTACCTTGAAATGATAGATTTGTAATTGTAAATAAATTTTCGATGTTATGAATTGATTTGGGGGTTTGATGTTTATTTATACGAGAAGTTAGTTATGCAAGGAAGGAAGAGTATGTATGTTCTACAATATTCTGGATCTTGTTTTGAATCTTCGCAGCGGCCATTTTATCTGGACGGGTGTAGAATCTTCCATATATTAGTTGTATTCTAGTGACCCGCTGGATGTAGTGACCCGCTGGATGACGCATGTTATATTTATTTTTAAGTTTTAACCAAGGACATACATCAATGTTTTTATTTCGGTTTTGAACAACGTTCTATTAGTTTGTTCTGGATATGATACGAATTTCATCACCCCATATGTAAAATAGCCGGTATAGATCTTACCATTATATTAAAAAAAACTGCAATACATGGCATTTTCTAAAGTGTTCACGTATGATGACACATAAGTTATTCTCAATATTAAACTTTATTTAAATTTATTAAATTAATTTGCTGTATTTATCATTATTTTTAAAATTTCTAAATTAAATTTTCATTAACTCTCGATTAATGTGATTTCTAGAAATAAAAAAACATAGTTTTTTCCCAAACTAGTGTTGATGGAAAAACTATTTACCATTTTAGTGTTCCCTAAAAACTATTTGTCAAAGTAATGTTTTCCATTTATTTTCCATTGACCTCTTACTTTTACATTAACAAGCATGCAATTTTTTGTATTAAGTTAATTAATTATCAATTTTCTTTTATTTTCAGTATTGTCTTTTTATATTTTTTTCACTCATCTTTTTTCTAACTAATTTAGTTATGAATCTTTTTTATTTAGTTTTTTTTTTCTCTTTTATTCATTCTTTTCAGATAGTCATTTTACAAATTTGGTTTCTTTTATTTTTCGTTTTTTTGTCACTCAACTTTTTTTGTTTTTTTTTACTTGGTTATGACTTTTTATCCGATCAATCAATATCGTTATTTCAAAAAAAAAATATTTTTGAATTTATCCGGTATCTTAACGGATCTAACAAATTCTACTGAATTTGTGTCACAGTCTCCATAGTGTTTGGGTTCTATCAACGTCTGGGTTTTACCGTATTTTTATAACATATTTAAAACAAAAAATAAGTAAACCTCGGCATTGGTAAAATACAAGAGTTGACATTAATTCGGTTAGTATATGTTAGCTTCGTTATGGTATCGGAACTAAACCAAAAACTAAATTATCAAATTGAAAAAAATACAAAACAACAAAAATTGGTAAAACCCGAGCGTTGGTAAAACCCAAGTGTTGCGGTGACTATTCGACGCAATTTTGGTTGATATAATTTGTTAGGATCGTTACGGTACCATAACAAAACCCAAAAAATAAGTTCGTAAAATGAACTTGTTTAAAAAACAACAAAAATCGATAAAACCCATACGTTGGTAAAACCAAACATTGTTGCGATGTTCAACGTGAACTTAGTCGGTTACAGTTATACTCGTTACGGTACTAGAACTATACTAAAACCCACATTCGTAAAATAAATATATTAAAAAAACTATGAAAAAAATTAATAATAAAAGAATTGAAACCAAAATATTCATATCTGCGTTGGTAAAAAAAGATTGATTGAGAAAAAAAAATAATAAAGAGTATATTTGATTAATCGAATAAAAATATATAAAGCATACGATACAAATCTATGAACTAAATAGGAAAAACTAAAAAGACTAACGTGTTAATTTAAAAGTAAAACATGAAAACCAAATAAATAAAAAACACTAGTTTAGTAAATACTTTTTAAGCAACACTAAAATAGTAAATAGTTTTTCCATCAACACTAGTTTGGGAAAAAACTCTAAAAAAACATTTAATTTTTATTTATTTATTACGTCCTTTAAACTAATTTTTTAAATACTTTATTTCAAAATATTTTTATTATAAAGATCGTTTTGATGTGCGTTAAACAACTAACATATACATAAACTATTAAAAGTCTATTTTTGAGCGTGTGTACATCTAAATACCTAGAATTTGCCTTATGTGAAAATTTAGTTAAACTTGGCTTGACTCTTGATTTATTTTACCATATTAAAACTAAAGTTATCATTTCATACCAAAGAATAATTAATATGGGATAACCACATATGTTATGTACAATAAGATTTTTGAAGGTTTATGAATATTTTTTGTATTTTTTTTTCATATTTATATATAACATAATATTTAATTTGATATATGAAGATATACATTCATAAAGGGATACAGGGAATTACTCTATAGAATATTAATTAAGTTTTGAAACTGTTTCAATCAGCTTTCTCGTAACATGTTTTGTTCAAATCAGGTCATTAAAGTTTTATTTTGTGCTCTAATCATATGTATTTGATCTAAATAGCATGTTATATAGGTTTTTTTATTTCTAAATAATTTGACATTGCAAAATATTTTTTTAAAAACTGAGAAAAATAATTTATAAATTGCGAAAAATTGCAAAAAAAATAAAATCTGGATAAAAAGCTGAAAAATTGCAATTTGTTTTTTTTTAGTTTTTTCAAATTTTTTTCCTCAATTTTTAATTTTGTCAATTTTAAAAAAAATATTTTGCAATGTCAAACTACTTAAAAATAACAAATAACCTACATAACCTGCTATCCATGTAACATATATAGAATTAGAACACAAAGAAACTTTAGTGAACTGATTAAACCAAATATTTTATAAGTGACCTAATTGGAACAGTTTTAAAATTTGGTTACTATTCTACAGAGTAATCATCATTCATAAATTATACCACGTATATAAACATCTTTTTATTGATGTTATATTTTTTATTCAGTATGTGTATTGCACGAGTTACTAATCTAGTTATCCATTATGATAATTGAGCAACCTAAAAGAATATGTAAAAGATAAACACTCCTTTTCTTAACACACTATGGGCATGTTTGGCTAAGCTTTTTATTTTTGCCTTTTGCTTTTTGGAGGGGCGAAATGTCCAAAATACCCTTCCAAAAATTTTGGAAGGGTATTTTGGACATTTCGCCCCTCCAAAAAGCAAAAGGCAAAAATAAAAAGCTTAGCCAAACATGCCCTATAAGTCAAAATGTATGATTTATTAATTTCACCACTCACACAAAAAAAACAATCTTAAACAACTTATTATTTTTCAAAAAGTTAATAAACTTAAATCGACAAAAATAAGCAATCCCAAACACCCCAAAAAACAGGGGAAACATTTTTATTTTTTTGATATTGATAATTGAACTTTTAATTTTATGAAATATGTAAATAAACATGTTTAAATATTTCTTGTTGAAATAATTTTTAAATCTAAGACCTTTTTTTTCTTATAACCTTAAAACATAAATATTTTCCCAAATTGTCTTGCCCTATCTCCTGCCCAGGGGCGGACCCACATAGTGTGGATCGGGGTCCCGGGACACCAATGTTTTTTAAAAATTTATTAGAAGCGGTATATTAAATTTTTTAAGGACCCCATAAGATTTAATACTTGGAACCCATACTATTAATGTTGATGTGGTCTGGTGGAAAGTCCCTTGTTTTATCTTTGAAAGGTCATGGGTTCAAGTCTTACAAGGCTCAGTTTTTGGTTTTTTGTGTTAATTTTTAGTGTTAATCAATCATTTGATTGCTAATGTTGCAATGATAACTTTGGAAACATTCAAACACCTCTAAAATACATATCATTGTTTTCAACTTTATGCATGGTTTTCTTTAGAAACATTCAAACACTTTAAAATATCAGTTTTATTTTTCACTAGTTTAAGTTAATGGTTTTCAACACATGCTTATGAAAGGGTGGATCTAGGTTCTATCTCAAAAATGTTTAAGAAAGGGAAAACAAAGTGTTTATGTGTCAACCCGACCCATTTTGACCCATTCAGGTAGTGATGATTGAAAAGAAAGTTTTATTATGATATTGTTTTTTATTATGTTCTTCGCCTCGACCCGACCTGAACAACGACCGACCCGAAAAATTTGAACACCGAAAATATGGGACCTCATTGGCAAAAAATCCTGGGTCCGCCACTGCTCCTGCCATTTTCTTATGTAGACTTTTAGTCGTTAATTGTCATGAATTATGAACTAAAAACCGAACCTCGCCAATGGTGAGGAACGACAAAGACCAACTACCTGGTCGTTCTTCTACTGAGCCATTGCTCTTGCTCTAAACGAGATATTGTGGTCATAGGACTCAAAGAAGAATGTAGTGATGGCAAAGATTCATTAAGACCATAACGATTATGTTTTCTTTCTTCTTATTTGTATGGAAAGAATTATCAAAGTCTTCTTACTTTCAAAAGGTGATCATCTCTTTATATTCTTGCTAATTCATATAGCGATTACCAGGACCGTCTCCGAGAATTTAAATACATTGGCCAAGCTAAAATAAAAAGACCCGTAAGCCTTGACGAACATTTTTTATTCGCTAATGTATACGGATAAAACTATTATCGACATATTTATTATAAGCAGAAACTATTCTAAGCATGTAATTATCTCATAAACCATTGCAAATAACCATATTTTTAACACCAAAAAACATATATATGTAATATGTATAAAAACATTTGTAACGCCGAAACTTATGTGCCCCGGCCGATGGTGCGGCTCACACCTCCGAGCCTCCCCTGATGATTACCTTTTATCTTCTCACCAACTTGGTAGGTGACGTTGTAACTACTAGATGTAAACACACAAGTGAGCTGCGTAACAAATGATGCAATGAATTGAAAAAAAAAAGGAAAATTGGATTTTAATAACCCCAACTTAGTGCAGTTGGCCGATAATAATCCCAACTTTAAAAATAGCTGTCACTGGTCCCAACTTTCACACTATTTGTTTTCACTGGACCTCCGTTAAAAAAAAATTTAACGACGTTAAGTTTTTTCCAAATTTCAGATTGATATTTTAGGGCTTTTGATCAGAATGAGAATATGAATCGACTGATGTAAAACTTAACTCGAAATGGTGTTTTAAACAGTTTGATTTTTGTTAATTAAAAGTTTAAACATCAGAATTGAAGCATCCTTTAGTCGTTTGGACCACCGTTTGATGGTAAGTTTTACATCAATCGACTCGTATCCTCATTCCGATCAAAAGCCCTAAAATATCAGCTTGAAATTTGGAAAAAACTTAACGTTGTTAAGTTTTTTTAACAGAGGTCCAATGAAAACAAATTGTGTGAAAGTTGGGATCAGTGACAGTTATTTTCAAAGTTGGGATTATTATCGGCCAACTGCATTCAGTTGGGATTATTAAAATCCAATTTTCCAAAAAAAAAAACTATATTTCTTATTCAACATCTTCTTCTTTGATCTTGCAAGTTAATAAAATATGCGAATGCGAAAAATTTATGATTCCCGAATTTAGAATGTTGATACAAACAGTTCCAAGTTTAGAGTTTATATAAAAATGAAAACTAAATACAAAAGTGATAGCAGTTTGATTGTCGGTCGACGAACACAATTGTCATTTGTCAAAACTTGGATTGGAAATTTTGCAAATTTTGTTTCTGATAAATTTGTTTAAACAGTTAACAATAAAATTATAAAATACATCGGAAGACAACCTTTCCGGAATACGCCTTTTGGGCCACAATTTGTTTCTCAAGGGTCACGGGTAAGTGGCCCAGTGGGTAACAGTCAAATTCACTAGCAGGCCTCCACTTGAATTTGGGCTTTCTACCTGATATTAGCCACCAATCCACCACCTCTAGTTTACTTTTACTCAAATGTTTAAAAAACCGGTATTTTACTCATACCAGATTTTATTAAAAAATGATACAACAGGTTGACTCAGGGTGTACCGAGAGGTTCAACTGGATTATGTAATTTTACCCTAGTTAGAGATGCACAAATCGGGTGTTTTTAGGAGCCGGAACTGGGTAGGAACCAGTTCCGGGTATCGTGAATAAAAGTCAAGAAATAGATCAGTTCTGGGTATCGTGAATAAAAGTCAAGAAACGGATCAGGTATGGTCAGGTTTTTGACCAAGTTTGCCGGGTTTTTATCGGATCCGGGTATAATTTTTTCAAGGAACCGAAACCTTGTTCGTACCCACGGGCCGGGTAGGACCAAGTCTGGTTCCAGGTCGAGTCCAGAACTGGGGTTTTTTTTTTCCCACCTCTACCTCTAGTCTCAACTCTACACAAGAATGCATAAAGCCGGATTTTAGAGCAAACCGGTTTGAATCGAGTCAAAAAAGGTCTAAACCAAATCGACCTAAATCACTTAGGAGTAGAAACTGCTTTTCAAAGAAAATAATCAAATTTGAACCGGCAAATCGTAATCTGAGAGAGCCGGTGTGTTTTCTGGATCAGTATCCAGGTTCGATATGCACCTCGACCTCTAGAGACTAGTTTTAAGGATTGTATTTCAATTTCGATTTTGCATTATGTCTTCCCTTATACGTTTGTTTTGAGCATTTATTTTAAGCTAAACGTCTATACCAACATTTAGTTTGAGGGAGCATGTTAATGAGTTAGGAATAGGATTGTGAGAGTAGTTAATCCACTACTAAGCTCGAGTTTGTAAAATTACTCACGAGTCAAGCTTAAGATCTAGACACCTAACTTCAAACGCATGGATCTTGATTCACCTTGGCTTCTTTTATATCCGGCTCCTTTTCGGACGTTTGTAAATACTGTTTTTTTCTTTAAATAAGTTTTCAGCGTTACGATTTTTTAATGGAAATAATTTTATATTGATTAATTGATTAACCTTAAATGAAAATATTCTAACCAACATACCAAAAGTATAATTCAAATTTCAAAGTCGAACTCTCGATAAAAACATCCGAGAGACCAACTATTTATTTCATAAAATAAAATAGTAAAACACAAATACATAATATAAGATGTCCATTACTGTACAGGTTCGAAACCAGTAGAGGAATAAAAATAATAACACAATTAACGATCCAATCTGATCAAATCACTTAAACTGTCAAACCAAATACCATCGATCATCTTCATATTCATCTTCAACCCCAATATGTTCTTCTCTTACAATTCCAAATTCAACGTTATCATCACCATAATCATAATCATCATAACCTCCATCGCTAGCTAAATACGCTAATGCTTCGATAGCCGAAGTACCAGCCGGGCAACAACCAATCATTTCACGATCATGAGATTCAACTGATCTCAACTTCATGGTTCCCTTGGCCTTGTCTTTAGACTTACAAACCGGATGTGCATGACACCCTAAGCATCTTGTCGTACCGCATTTTCCGGTGAATTTGGAGTGGTTTGTGGGCTTGGTTGAAACTTTGGTGAATAAACCAGCGACTGAGGATGAGTCCACAGTTTTAACGTGACGAGACAATGGAGTGGGTAGGATTGTGTTGACGACCCTAACTCTTCATTGGAACTGTGATTGTGAGCTGATGAATTGATATATTATTGGGTTTGGAATTGTGTTAAGTGATTTTATATAGATGAAGGAGAAAGTGGTTGGAGTGTTAGTAATTTGTTTGCTTGGGGAACAAGATGGATTCGTTGGTCAACTGTGTTGCCGTGTTCCACAAGGATTGATCACTTGTAGTTTGTGCTCCATACGATGTACATTCCTTTATTATTTTTAATATTATTTTTGTATTCATATTGATCGGCTAACTAAGGTCTATGAATTTCAGCTTTAATCAGAGGCGAAGCTTGACCAAAATCATGGGGGGCCGAAGTTATGGATCCAAAAAATTTCGAGTCAGCAGTTCAGTTTGGGTCGGGTCAAAGTCAAACAAAAAAAAATTTCGAGTCGGCGGGGCGGGCGGGTCAAACAATATAAAATCTAAATAAATACTTTTTCTTCATTCATTCAAAAGACCATTCTTACAAAAAAAACCAAATACATATTTTGTTAACAAAGGACCTAAAATACTTAAGACGATCTAAGAATGACATTGCAATGAAGGGTGATTGGGTGAGTACCTTGTAGAAGAATTAACCGGCTGGTCTGGCTGGTTCGATTCACTTGTTGAAGCTTTGTGGCGTTTACTCTCTTGTCCATCATCAATTTTTTTGTAAAAAGAATGAAGAGTTTTCGTCTTTTTCATGTTATAACTCCTAACAAAATAACAACAGTACGCTTTGTTTAAATTACAATAATACTATTTCCGACCCTAATTTTAACCAAATCAACCCTAAGTTCAAACAAATACACCCTAATTAAGTAATTATAACCCAAATAAACTATTACCGTGACTCGGGTGTCGGGTGACGAACTGATTCAGTGGGGTGCAGCCGTGCAGGGTGCAGGTTTGGCGGCGAAAAACAGCGGCCGCGCTAGCCGCTGATGACGATGAAGGAGCAGATGAAGAATGCGCAAATGATTGATGAAGATTGAAGATGGAGATTGTCATATTTGAGCCGGCCACCCTAGTAATATGAAACGTCAATTGTGAATTTGTTATTATCAATTTTTTCATGTATCAAATTGTTTTTAACAACTTTAGTTTGGTTACAATACAAGTCCTTAAAGTTTGGGAATTCTTTAAAAAAAAGCAAATTATAATAACAAATAGATTTTATATAAAACAAAAACCAAACGTTGGGTTCTTATATAACAAAACTCAGTCTCAGTGGAACCACAAACCAATATTATTCTTTGAAAAAAGTATTTCGGGGGTGTGGGGGGGGGGGGGCTTAATATGTATAAAAAAATCTGGGGGGGCGGACTTACTACCTATAAAAATTTTCGGCCGAATATCGGAAAATATACACTCTCGAGCGGAAAAAACGGGGGGGGGGGGGGGACTCCCTTGCCCCAATGATCCTGCGCCCCTGGCTTTAATACAATGTGGTTGAGATTAATGGTATTTTAATGTTCATAACTAAGTTACTAACCCGTATCTTTTTTTTTAGAACGGTGAGTTGTTGTAAAAGGGCCGGAGGTATATTGGCAAGATGCAATCTAGGTCATGTTAAAGTATATTTTCGTTCAATTACATCGTATTGTAGGCTATAGCTCATAAGAAAATTAAATCAGTTTAGCCGGTTGAATTCACCATGTTTAAAAGTGTTCCATACTTCCATTTATGAGATGATAATGGTCCATTTATCATAATCTAATTGTTCCATACTTCCATTTCTGAGAATCTGAGATGATAATGGCCCGGCCATTGAACTTTTGCATGGTAGACCTCAACGAGAAAGTGAAATAGAGTGATTTAATTGTTGGTTGATGTGTTAAAGCATTCTTAATGAGTTTTGTCATAATACTTCATTTTCAACTACCATTCTATAAATATATATTAGAAATAAATTTATATTGAAAATAATAACAAGACAAAATAGTTAGGAGTTAATATTATAAATAAAAGAAAGAGAAAACAAAATATAGAGATGGTAACGGAGAATGAGTTACGAAAGATTATTAAAAAATGATGTATAAATTAAAGATAGGGGAAAGTGAATACGGTGGTGTTAGTCGTGCAATCTTACACGAAAAACGAATCAAAACTACGTAGTTTTGATTAAATCCCCTAACATTTAACTAAAATATCTTCACCTTTTATAAAAGTTCTTTATTTACTAATCACGAATTCAAATACTCACTCTTAATTGAACCCCTCTTATGCTTTTGGATCTACTAAGTCAGTTGCCCGCGTGATGCAGCGATGTACGCACAAATGCAACCGGTGTTAATACGTTTGTAACCTCGCAACGGTACGTGCGTAACCCGATGGTGGTATGCATTTAATGTGGCATCGGGTGTGTAACCGGTGTCCATAAGCGCGTGGCAAAATGCTTATACGCGAGCAACCCGGTATGTATAAACAATGTCATCCACGTAACCAATGCTTGAACGCGCATAGCAGGTGGCGATAAGCAAGAAGCAAAGATGAAATGTACAATAATTTCAAATAAACTACTTTTAACCCAATCCTTTTTGACGGATTTGTTCTGACCCGAAAACGTATTAACCTGAAGCCCGTTTTGACATGAACCCTTTCGATCTAAACCCATCCCGACATACACTAAATTAACCCTTTTTGTATTAACTTATTCCAACCCTAACCCGTTTCAACACCATTAACCGAACATGCCTGACCCATTGCCGGTAATAATCGGTAATCACGTAACATGTTAGTTTTTCAAAAATTAATAAACTATAGCAATAACATACTCAAATTAAAGATAATAAAGTGCTCGTTTTTATGGTGTAATTTTTTTAGAAAAATTATTAAGTGTGAAAAAGTTACGGTCGTTAAAAATTCGTGGGGTAGTTGGTTAATAATTAGGGGGAAAATATGTAATTGTTTAATACATTAACAAAACTTGATTGAAGTTGAAGGATCATTATTGTATATTGTTTTTGAGTAAACAAAGAGTATTTTATCCCTACATTTTTAAAGTTATATGCATTGTTACTTGCAAAATATACAATAAGAGTGGTACCTCTTAAAATTTAAGAGGTCATTCACTCATGCTTTATATATAGTATAGATATAGATAATAGTTAAATAATAAATAAATGAAAAAGAAAATTTAACAAATAAAAACACGAAGATATCGTTAATTTGAAAACATGCATGCATTTCTCATTACCTCAGTAAGTTGAGATTCCTTGAATTATTTGAGTTTTTTTTATTTTTCTATTCTTAGGATTTATTTAAGTTTCGTATTATTCTAAATGATGTCACACACAATGCTTTAATTATAAAAAAAAATAAAAACAAAAATATCCTATCTTGAAAAACCTGTAAAACTGTTGTATTTAAACCATTTTAGCCAAATTAATTCCTCTTTAAAAACCTTGACACAATGAATATTTGGGATAGATATCCCTGAAAACAGACACTATATTTAAAGAGTTTGACATTTTGTCACCTTTTCGCTAATGGAGGCGTGGAACTATGTAATTACTGTAAACATGGAAAGAAGTTCAATTAAATGAGTTTTTAAATCAAACTACGAGTTTTGATTGATTTGTCGTGTAATCAGGGCCGGCCCAATAGTACAAGAGACTAAAGCCTAAGCTTTAGGCCCTCAAAATTTAAAGGCAAAAGGCCCCATTTTTTGAAATAAGATTCATATGTTTAGTGTTCATATTATTATTTACTGCGCCTTCTTATCAAATATGTTCTTGGCATTGCAATGGTACTTGGGCCTTTTTATTCCACGGAAACGTACGTTCGAATCCTATTGGTTTCTAGTAATTTCCTTTTCCTAGTTCTTTTATTTAATTTACTTCCAGAAAAACCTTGCAATATAATTTTCTTAAATTTCTAATTTCTAATGGTTCACATGTCTTTCTAGACAAGATATAAAATGTTGTGTTCTATGTATATTACTTTTATGAATTATATGTTTCTATATAATTAGAAAAGAGATTTATTTGTTAGGTTTTTTTATTGTTTCTATTTAAAAATATTGCATTAGTTTTTATTATATACAATAGTTTAATTTTGAGAGACGATACGAGAAACACCTATAGTTTCAAAGTTTATCAACCCTCACAACTCACTATCGTTGGACATTCATGAGTCAAGTTTTAAAAGTTTGTTTTTTTCTTATATCTTTCAATTTTCATTTTCACGATTTAAGGTTTCATTTCATTTGTTTACGTTGTTAGTAAAGTTATGCTTGATTTTTGTCTGAATATGCTTGATTTTGCTTAGTTGATTTTTGGCTTACTTTTACCTTAGTTGAATCCGCTAAGTTCATTAATTGGCTTATGCTAAGTGGTGGAATTTGAGTTGGAGTAACAAATACAATGTCCCATATAAAATCTTATTGGTTAATTTCATCAAATTTCGACGTGCATGTTAGGTTCGTAAAGGAAAAAAGTTTTTTTTTTGGGAAAAAGGCCTCATATATTTTAATTCGCTTTAGGCCTCTAAAAATGTTGGGCCGCCACTGCGTGTAATGTTGCACGCTAACAGCACCGTATTCAGTTTTCCCTTAAAGAAAATTATGTTTATAAGTTAAATTTTAAAGATGAAGATAGAGAAAACTCATTGGAATGCTCTTAGGAAGAGAAAGAAAAATAAATTTATTATAATACCCTTTTGTTATGTAAATAAATTAATAGTGTGGTTTAATTTGATTCACACAATTGGTTTTCAAATTTTTGAAACAGGGATGAGTTCTAAAATGAAATTAACCATATTATATATATGGGAATGTATAAATGAAATTAACGTGTTAAACGTGAGAATACAGTAGAATAATTATCATAGAGTAATTACATAATTACTCTACTTTACTTAAGTATCACGTTTAACCGTTAATGTCATTAATTTGCATTTGATCCAAACCTTATATATAGGGTGAGTATCATTACAGAACTGTTATATTATTTAAAAACTTGAAGGAACCCTTGAAAACTAACATTTTTTTATAAAACATTTTGTATTTTAATGTTATTTGAGTGTAAAATTAGTTTTTATACATATCTATGTTTTGTGTTACACCTATGTAAATTTTTTAGTACATAAATTTTACACATATGTAAACTTTTGATTATATGTAATAAATTTTTTTTATATAAAATATGATAAAACTAATCCTATATAATGTTAATATATAAAAAAAATTATAAAAATGTTTGGTTGTTTAGAGTTCTTAAGTGTTCTTAACTTTTTTAGATTTCTTAAATACTACCAACCATATATATATACACTAGATTAGAACCCGCGTGATACACGGGTTAGTAAAAAATATAATAAAAGAAAACACATGGAGTACACAGGTTAATAATAAAACAAAAACGATAAATAAATGATAATATAAACATTTACAAACATTTTTGTTAATATCATAAAATTACCAATTACATACACGTAATAGACATTAGTGTTTTGTATTAGTCAACAAACGTTACAAAACTTTAAAGTTTTCTATTGGTAAGCTTTCATGGAGACTATATATAGGCCATGTTGTACAAAGTTATATAGAAATTTGAATAGAACTCTTTAATTTCAAACCAAAGTGATAAAATTTGAGAAGTTTCATTTCATAAATTGGATTTAATCAAATAACCAAAAGGATATAATTAAATTATCGAAACCCATGTTTTTACCAACGAATCTCCTATGAATGTTTTACTTTTGTGTTGCATTCGATAAATCGATACCCATGTTGATGAATATCGAATGAAAAACATGTAAAAAAATAAATCAAACAAACCTTATAATTCCAATGTAGAAGACGAATGCAAAAGCAGACGACGATCGTTAAATGAATATGTATAGTCTAATCACATTTATACTTTGAATTATGATATAATCATTATAGAATTAGGGTTGAGGATTACATAGAATTGTTAGGTTTAAGCTTGAATGTTGGAAATTGAATTGCTTTTAACATAGTCTGATTGTTTACATAACCCACTATATGTGAATTGAATTTTATTTTTAATGAAAAGGAAAAAAAATGTCATGTGACAATTTAAATAGATTTGATTAAAAGTATTTTAATGAAAAAGAAACAACAAAAAAATGTCAAAATGCCATGTGACAATTTAAAGAGATTTGGTGAAAAATATTTGAATGAAAAGGAAAAAATAAAAAAAAATGTCAAAATGTCATGTGACAATTTAAATAGATTTGATGTAAAGTATTTTAATGAAAAGGAAAAAAATAAAAAAAATGCCAAAATGTCATATAATAATTTAAAAAGATTTGATAAAAAGTATTTTAATAAAAATGAAAAAGTAAAAAAAAATGTCAAAATGTCATGTGGCAATTTAAAAAGATTTGATGGAAAGTAGGAAAAAATTGTTGTTTAAAATCCACTCTTTTATTATTATTATATATATATATATATATATATATGTAAAGGATGGAATACAAAAATCCTTTATCGTGCATTACGTACGCGAGGCTATGAATCGTCGATCTTCAATAACCCTAAAATCACAAATACGCGAGCCGGCCTCCGTCAACCTCTTCTCCCGTCGATTTCGTCGATTCCGTCCACCTTCACCATCCCCGTTCAACAATTCTGTCCACCGTCGCGACCATCGTCTACCGTCGTGACCACCATCTTCTCCGACACAACCATCAATCGTTGCTCACAGGTCAGTTGTCAAATTGAGCAATTGAAATTGAAATTGAAATTGTTGAACCTAATTGATCAATTAACCTTGAAATCGATCCAATTAATCATCAATTTGAATATTCAATCGATCAATTATGATAAACTTTAAACCTGAACGTTTAAAGGTTTAACCTTTGAACGTTTAAAGTTTGTGATTTTGAACGTATTAGTGTTTTTAACCTTGAACGTTTAAAGTTTTTGTGATTTTTTCTTGAACGTTTTAGTGGAACGTATTTCGCGTACGTAATGTACGTTAAGCGATTATTGTACGTTAACTCACCCCTATATATATATATAGGGGATGGTTATCCTAAAAATAATTAGTTTCTTAGGAAGACTAAGAATAAATCATAGCCATTGGATCATGTCAATCAATGGTTGAGATTTAAAATTACCAAAAACCGTCATAGTTTTCCAGAACTACTCTTTCACCATTATAACCAACATAGTTTCCTAGAATTATTCTTTCACCATAGGTTTTAATGCCAAATGTCAAAATTCTATTGGTTTTTACCATTCATAGGAAACAACTTCTTTTTATTTGAACCCTTTTCTATATATATACACATATATATAGAGGTAGGTTCAAGAGAAAAATCAAAAAAAGAGGAAACGCAAAAAAAGTAGGGAACTGAGAAACTCTTCATTTTACATGTAAAAAATAATATAAAGTTTGATTTCACATGTAAAAGATTAGTTTTAACAAAAACTCTTTTGTTTATAAATACATATAGAAAACATTTCAATAAAAAAAATAATTTTGTAAGATTTTTTTTATCGTTTTTTAACTGAAAAGGAATTCTATTTTAAACGGCTTCTACATGTGTTTATATGTAAAAAAACTCTAAAAAAATTATGTAAACATGTGTTTTTCATGAAAAATGAATTTTTTTGTATTTTTTTACATGTAAAATGAATTGTTCCCCAATTTTTTTGAGTTCTCTCTTGAACCTGCCCATATATATATATATATGTGCGGCTTGGTCTAGTGGTAGGAGGCTTGGGTTCTCCAATAATGACTCAAGTTCGAATCCCACTTGTGTCATATATGGGTGGATATTGGCAATGAAGGATTTGAGCTAAGCCTTGCGCAAATGTTGTTAGTTCGAACCTTGAGTCCACTCGGGTTTTCGTCCCACCGTGTGTTACGTCAGAGAGTTATGCTCTTGTGGTGGCACAACGACTGTCAAGTGGCAGTCGGCGGCATGGTTTCCCGGGGGAACGCCCAAGCCAAACTTTGAAGCCAGCGTGAGCTCGGTTAAGACAACATAGTCTGGCCAGAGTGGGGCATCGGAGCTCTCGAAATTTAGAGAGTACGGTAGCCAAAATACAAGAAAGTCGCCATTTTAAAAAAAATACAATACTACTTTCATACAATAGGTACGCGAGAACCTTGAGCCCCGATTTCAATTTCTCACGGTCTCACAAATGTAGATAACCTAAATATAACTTAACAGTCTAATTCATGGATTCAACTGATCACTCGAGCGTACTCAATACTATATGTGTGTGTGAGACAGAGATAAAATCAAAACCGTGTTGAGCCTAAAAACCCAATACTATGTATCGATACTCCTAAATCAACGGATGAGATACTAATGAGAAATACCTCAATTACTTTTTGATTAAAAAAACCATAAAAAATAGTATGTGTTATGATTGTTATTAGACCATGTGTAGTCATAAATCTCTCCCCCCTCTCTAGGCATTATGCGTCACGTGACACCCAGTCAGAGTTATGGTTTTTTTGTAAAAAGAGAGTGTAGTCATAACTTTCTACTCCTAGGCGTTATGCGCCACGTGACGTCCAGTCACTTTTACTTTTTTTTTATTACTTCACAATCTAATATTTTTACTATATTTATAAGTATGGTATTGGTAGAATGGATATTTGATATAAATATGATATTAATTTAAGTATGGTTAGGTACACCTATCTCTATCTTCTTCTTCTAACTCCTTCTTCTCTGTAACTCACCCACCCACAACCACTACCACCACCACCACCATAACTCACCCACAACCACCACCGATCATAAAATTAGCCGATCTGTAACTCCTTCTTCTCCGATCTGTACCTCCAATCCACTCACCAAATCATCCAGTACCTTCAGCAGAGACAACCAACTATGTAGAGAACGGTCAGATTTGTTGATATGCGTGCCATTCAAGCGTTTTGTAGAAAACGCCGGAAAAAATAACAAAACGCCGGGAGGGGGGGCGGTGTGCCCCCGACGTTGTAACACAAAACGCGGCCATAACTTATCGACTACGGATGGTCTTAAATAAAGAAAGTATAGTAATGATTACATACACTTTTGTGTTATTTTGGGTTGGAGTACATTATAGAAAAGGAGACTTATAATGTTATATTAATGGAGAAAGATTTCAATTTTATTCTTATAAATTAAAATTTTTTAGAAATGTCTTTTATAAATAAGTATTGACGACATGTTTGTCTTAACGCATATTTTATGACATGTTTGGCCTCAAAACATTTTTCACGACCTATTTAGCCACCAATTGCTCTTTCATGATGTGTTTGGCCTTGTTTTTTTTCCATTTTTGTACAACAATGATTTTCTTATATTTAGCCTACCGCACTCTCAAAATTTGAGAGCCCTAATGCTTTACTCTGGCCAAATTGTGTTGTCTTAATCGGACCCACACAAGCTTTAGAGTTTGGCTTGGACGTTCCCTTAGGAAATTATACCGTTGGCTGTCACTTGACAGTCATTATTAATATTACATTATTATAACTATTTTGACTTAAATTTTGTTTTTCTTTTATAACTTTTAATGTATAAGTTATATATAATTTTAAATATGCTGTTGAGACATGTTTATTTTTATCTACATGTTATCATAAATTTACATAAAACCGAGTTGTGTCAAATTTATGCTCTTCATGTTCAACACGTAGATAAAAATAAGCACATCTCAATAGTATATTCGAAACTTTATAAAACTTTATACATTAATATTTTAAAAAAATCAATTATGAGCAAAATTAGTTATAACAACGTAATATTAAAAAAACAAGAACAAAGAGGCCAACCGCATTAGAGGCTAACATATTGTGAAAAATGTGTTTGGTGGCCAAACAGGTCGCGAAAGACGTGTTGAGACCAAATATGTCGTGGAAGACGGTTTTGAGAACAAACATGTCATCAAATACGTGTTTATATGGGACATTTCTGAAAACATTTATTTATATTGACAAATATGAAATCTCTATTATTAATTTTAAGAATTTTCCCTTTATCAAAAGCAGTCGATGATGGATGTTGAGTCATCGTAATCCTATTAAAAAGCAATCTCAATGTTTAGAATCTTAACATGTTCAGGGCCATTGAGGCGTTCATGTTCCTTATCTAAAAGTGTTGAAAGTCATAGTTATGCTCTCATATTTATCACTCACTTGGGTCCTACTAGCTAGGGACACCCCTATACGCCATGTATAGTAATACACGGGACATATAGACATTCTCGTATAGTATTATACGGGGCATAGGGAGAGTATTCTAGAAAACCTCCTTGTTTAAGGGTTCTGTTAGGGACCCCTTTATACACACTGTATAGCACTATAAGTAAATTATTTAAAAGTAATATACCTAAATTCATTTGATTATGTATGATAATATTTTAAGCAATATTTTATATATTATACCATATATCGAACTTTTATTGTATTGCATGGAAAATTCCACTAGTTCTTTGTTTGATTAAAAAACATAAAGGTGAGTATTGAGCATATGACCTTTTGACATGATGTGAATATCTTCACCCCTATACATATCTTGATATATATTATATCTATTTGAACTTCAAGCGACTTGATCGGCACATATTAATCCATATTATATCTTGATATTGATTATGTATATAAAAAAAGATGATGTTATCCGACCCATTGCAAATTTTCCGACATTTGGTGAGATCAATTTCTTGTCTTCAACCAGGTATGCCAATTGTATTAAAAAGAGATAATAATGTGAACATTTTTGTGTGTCAACTTCTTCACAAACATAATTAATGAATTATTTAACGTCCTTTTTGGAATATTCAAACCTTTTGTATTTGTGTTTATGCCCATTGGAGTAATATTGATCTTGGAATGTGATGTATATAAAGCAACAAGAACAAGATGGAGTTGAACAGATGATCAAGGATTTGAAAGAAGAAGTGAGTAAAGAAATACTGACAATGATGGATATTCCGATTCGACATGCAAAGCTGTTACAACTAATCGACTCAATCCAACGCCTTGGCATTGCATATTATTTTGAATACGAGATTAACCAAGCATTACAAAACATATTTGATGCATATGGTGATAACTGGACAGGCGCTAACGCTTCCCTTTGGTTTCGTCTCCTGCGACAACAAGGATTTTTCGTTTCAAGTGCTTAGTGCATAATTGTAAATTCGTTTTGAATATAATTAATGATGCGGTAAAAACCTAATGTTTTCTTATATAAATTGAACAGATGTTTTCAATCAATACAAGGACAAAGATGGACCTTTTAAAGAGAGTTTAAAAAATGATATTCCCTTGTTACTTGAGTTATATGAGGCAACTTTTTTGAGGATGCCTGGGGAAGTCATGTTGGATGAGGCTCTTGCTTTTACAAGAACTTGTCTTGGTGACATAGCAAATGATCCCATTTTGATAAACTCTTATGTTTCTACTATGATACAACAAGCGCTGAAGCAACCTTTGCATAAATGGTTGCCGAGACTAGAGGCATTACGCTACATACCATTCTACGAACAACAAGCTTCTCGTAATGAGTCTTTGCTCAAACTTGCTAAGTTAGGGTTCAACCTGCTTCAATCACTGCACAAGAAAGAGCTAAGCCAAGTTTGCAAGTAAAAAAATATTATTAATCTTTTGTTCACCTTTCAATACATTAAAGTTAAGTCTGAATTTATTTTATTAGAATAGGTACTCCTAAGTTTTTCTTTGGAACTTTTTGTATTACTTCTAGGTTCGCTATCTCTATAAGCAAATGGTAAAGTAAGTTCGCATGCGACAGCTGACAAGAAAACTCCATAGAGTTTGGTGATAAACTCAGTTGGGTTCACTTACCAGTTACCACCCAAGCGAACTTGCATAGTTAGCTTATAGGTAGCGAACGGCATAGAAGTACAAAGTTTAGAGGAAAATTTGGAAGTACCGGTCACGTTTCTAATTAATAGCATATTTCCAGAAATATTAGCAAGAATCACGTTACATGTGTGTGTATCTGTCGTAGGTGGTGGAAAGATTACGATCTTCCTAATAATCTACCTTACGCCAGAAATAGACCGGTCGAATGCTACTTTTGGGCATTAGCAGTGTACTTTGGCCACACTATTCTGTATCTAGAGTCTTCTTAGCAAGATTTTTTTTACTTCAAACACTTTTTGATGATACTTATGATGCCTACGGGACATATGAAGAACTCGAGAAATTTACTGAAGCAATTGAAAGGTATGCCTATAAACGAAAGAGAAGTTTGTCAACTGGAACCAAATAAATTAATGAGTTAAGTGCCATTTTAGTACATGTGGTTTGTCCAGCTACGCAGCTTTAGTACCAATTTTGAATTTATTGCAAATGGCTACCTTACTTTTTTAAAACTTGCAAGTTTAGTACTTTTTTTAACCCCGTCTATTTTTCCCGTTAAGTCAGGGGTAGTTTAGTAATTTCATAATTTCCTTCATCATTTTTCTTATTTTTTTTCCATCTCTCTTTTCTCTTCCCGTATTCAACCCCATCTTCCCCCTTTTAAACTCTTATCCTATATCCAAGCAAACCTAAAATCCCAAATTCCAAACCCCATATTTGTTCTTGAGGTTGCATATTGAGAGAACACCTAAAGCTTTTTGTGCTTTCTCATGAGATATTATTAGAAATTTAGAGGTAAGAGAAAAAGGGGGTGGTTTCCCAACATCACCGCCGCACCTCCACCGCCGCCATATACAACCGTCGTCGCCTAGGATTCCCAAATGGAACAGTCAATCGGGGCCATGAAGTTAACCATCGTCTCCTAGGGTTCGTAAACGGAATCAAACAACAGTCAATTGGAGCTACAAAATGCAGCACAAAATCAAACAGTCGAAATATGAGACATAGACGGAACGGAAGAGCAACATGGAGGTGGTGCTGGGCTGATGTCCGGCGGTGGCTGTGGTGGTTGCTGGGTTGTCGTCGTTGTTTCGTGGTGATTGTGTAGGTTCTACAAGTGGGGGATGGGGATGTGGTGGTATTGATTGGCAGCGGACAGTGGTGGCTGATTCGGTGACGGTTGCCGAAGCTTGGACGGTGGAAGATGGTGATGGTATATGAATTGCAAGAGAAAGAGGGTGAGGGTGAGGGTTCCGGTGGTGGGTGGTGGCTGTGGATTTGACCGGAGATTTGGTGATGGGGTTCCAGTAGTAGGTTTTCTAAAGAGGGTGGTTGTGGATTTAAACAAAGACGTGATGGTACTTGCCGGAAATGATGACCGGAGCAAAAGAGAGGATAGAGAGAGACGGTGAAGAGGAAGATCTGGTAGAAGACACGGAGAGAAAAGGGAAAAAGGAAAATAAAGTAATTTAATGAAATTACCAAAGTATCCCTGACTTAACGGAAAAAATAGACGGAGTTAAAAAAAGTACTAAAAGTGCAAGTTTTAAAAAAGTGAGGTAGCCATTTGCAATAAATTCAAAATCGGTACTAAAGTTGCGTAACTAGACAAACCACAGGTACTAAAATGACACTTAACTCTAAATTAATTTATCAACTAAGTAACAAGTAATTTGTAGGTGGTCAGCTACACCATCGGATGAGCTTCCTGAAAATATGAAACTTATATATCGAATCCTCATGAATCTTTTTGGAGAGATGGAGGAAACCTTGTCGAAGGAGGGAAAATCATTTCATATTAACTATATCAAAGAGGCGGTAAGAATTAGCCCACCCTACCCGAAATTTTTGGATTTGTAGCCTGTAGGCGGGTTAAGGAATATTGATAACTGATAAGTACTGTTTTTAAACATTTGCTTAAAGTGTTTGTACAAATTATAGACAGTTAACTACCATGGTTAGTAAATTAAGAGCACCCATAATGTGCTACAAATCCTAAAGTTTGAGTCTATGTAGTACCCAGCAAACTTGAGAAGAGTTGAAATAATCCATTGTGAAACTTTGAAGTTACTTTGAAGTTTGTGGCAGGTTTGTCTCTCAAACGTGCAACAAACTTGCATTGTAGGCCCCCCATCTTTTATACACACATACTATATGTACATATATTTAATATTTTTAATAGGTTTGTAAAGGTTTATTGTTGTGGAAGAGAATGAGGGTTTTTAAAAAAGTTTGGAATTTGAAATGGCGATGATGTATCGGTTTGTATGAGTTTATTGTTGTGGATGCTCATCGAGTTCCATGATGATCAGGGAGGCAAACTTAAAAGTTTGCTTGTCACACACAAAATAATAATAATAATAATAATAATAATAATAATAATAATAATAATAATAATAATAAGGGATCGAGTTCGCTTGTCACAAGCAAGGTAACAAATTCTTTATAGCGTATGGTAGCAAACTGCCAGTTTTACAAGTACTTCTATTTTAGTTGTAGACCTATTTATTTTTAAGAGTGAAATGATCCTAGTTCCTCAACTTATGGAACATAATGATACTGCCACTTGTTTGATAGAAGAGTTAATAATAGATCATTGTACTACAATAGTATTCTTTTATTTGTTGTTATCACAATTATCGTTCTATTATAGATGATAGAATACATCCAAAGCTACATGGCAGAAGCGAGATGGACAAATGAAGGGTATACACCAACGATGGAGGAGCACTTAAAAGTTTCATATATTAGTATTGGCTATAAATGCGCGTTTATAGCAGGTTTTGCGGCCATGGGTAACGTAATCACACATGACTCGTTCAAATGGGCTTTAGGTGATCCTCCTCTCGTCACTGCTTGCTGTCGATATTGTAGAACCATGGATGATGTTGTCACCTACAAGGTACATCAAAATGTGAAATTTGCAATGCTACAAAGGCAATTTTTTCTGCCGTCATGTGAATATTAAGATTATCATAAAAAATGCAGGCGGAGAAAGATAGAAACCATGTCGCCTCTGGTATTGACTGCTACATGAAGCAGTATGGTGTTAGTGAGCAAGAAACGTTTGAATTGTTCAGTAGAAGAGTTGAAGATGCTTGGATGGAACTGAATGAAGAGTTCATCGCATGTAAAGATGTTAAACTTCCTATAACCATGAGGGTAATCAGTTTTGCACGTTCAATGGAGATTCTTTATAAGAACAAGGACCATTTCACAAATGTAGCAGAACTCATTAATCCTATCAAGTCTCTTCTAGTTGATCCAGTCATGATATGAGATCCAGCACATCATGATCCAACAACCGTACTATAAGTATTTGGCTGAGTGTCGTAACATTGAATAAGATGTCAAGTGCTTTTACTAGTTACTTCGAAACTAGAATTTTAATATTTCTATCGGATTTTATTTTACACCGTATTTTCATGTTTGTTTAATAAAGTGTTGTTGTTGTTGTTGTTGTTGTTGTTGTTGTTGTTGCAGTTGTTGTTGTTGTTTAAGAAAGTGTTGTATTATATGTGTTCTAAAACAAACAGTTTGTAGGCCAATCAAATTCAAGGCTTCCTGTAATATATTCAAATGAAGTTCTAAAATAGAATGTGAGCAAAGTAGGCCGATCATAATGCACAACACTGACTAGAAAAAAAAAGAAAGGAGATAAGATCGAGAAGAACCGTTAGAGGTTGATAAACGGGGGAAGCCAGATGTGATCAAAGTGTAGGCCGATCACAATGCACAGCATCAAATATTCCTCTTTAATGGATGGATCCATAAACTTTCATTAAACGTTTTACAAGGCAAGTATTGATAAGCACATTTACAAAAATCAGCAAGTGATAGCCAAGGGCCAGGCGCCCCATATATGCACTTAATATCTTGTTGCACGAAATGGGCAAAAACTAACAGGGTTATGATGCATTAGCTCTCTTCCGATCGCTAGGAAGCAAAGAACTACTAATGGAAGTTGTAGGGCACGTTGTATCCTATATTGATTGGTGGTTATAGCAAGTGTGGGAAACTTAACTTGGTTATGCATCTCTTTGATGAACTTTTATTGAAAGAACTGAATCCGAACGTTAGGACATATAGGGTGACGATACGTGTACATTGCCAAGATGGGTTACTTGTCAAGTAACGTTTCTTTGTAATTTTTAATAATGTTTGTTTCTTTTAATAGCTTCTTAAACGTTTCAATTTCGTTAATGTAATGTAAGTCGTTTTGTTTTGATTAATTTGTCAGCATTAAATGAAAATAACATAACAGATATCTAACTATACTATTAAAACAAAAGAGTTTAAGTCAACTTGGCATATTTCTATTGGTTGTTTCTTAAAGTTTCCATGTATATCTAGCACTTCTCTAATTTCCATGTGAATAAAATAAATTAAAAATAAATTAAAATTATATACAATCAATTCTCTTTAATCTCTTTAATTATTAAAATTAATTATTCAAATGCAGTTTATAATTATTAATATCAATTTCTATTATTTATATTATTTCTATGATTCTTCATATACCAGTCATAGTTTAACCTAAAAACCCAAATCAATTATCTCATCTTTCGCGCCTCCATCCCACGGATCTCTACATTTAATTCATCTATCCGACAAATTCACCGTCTCCCATCGATGAAGCTGTTCACCAGACGGACGTTTTATCTACAACATATCAACCTACATATGATTGTCTTCATAATCCATCAACGTTACTACCCGTCAATTAAATTATCAGGTTTTATTTTTTGTATTTTGATTCAATTGAAACTATATTCTTTTTTTTATATTTCATACCGGTCAATTTTACTACGAATTTAATTTTACTAAAATTGGTTTTAATTATAGATTTATGAAATTGGATCCATTGACTAATTAAAAATATAACAATTGGAGTATAAATTGATATATGTAATCAATTTGTGTATATTAGGAAAAAAACAATCATTTGATTAAGGATTACTTTAATTACGGAATTAAATTACTAACTTATTTTTGCACAACTTATATCAATTGCTTATTAATTATATTATGTTGACTATTTTCATAAATTTCAACCATGTGATTAAGGATTTTAATATATCATAATTTATTATAATTTAGATATACGGTAATTGATAATCAATTTTAGATATACAGAATTAAAAACATTGATGATTAATTATATTAATGTTAATAATGAAGTTAGTAACTTATTTTTCTACATTAATAACTTAATGTTGTATGTTGAAATATGAAGTAGATTTAAATATATCAGTTTTAATTATTTTATCTTTATAATATAATTTAACAAGATTACATTCAAGTATTTCAAATTTTGAAAATCCCCTAATGCAACCTACATATTTTCGTCCATAATTTTAGCTAATTCAAAATTCCTAATTTTATGTTTTTACTTAATTACATTAATACATTCATTCTTTATAAAAGTCTCCAAAATTTGAATCCTTTACTACTTGTGTATAATAACTCTTACATTATCACACCATATTTAGCAAAATCGAATTTGTTTGTTTGAAATGTTTATATTTCTGGTCGTGCTTATATAATTCATTTTTTTTAGTTGTTCGGTTCAAAGTATAATTGTTCAAAAATTAATGGATTTTTTATTTTTAACTTTTCACCACCGGGAAGATGGAGCCAACAAACATTACAATGTAGAACCAATTACATGTGCTTAACAACGACTGTGTCCTCAAGGTTCGTATTTTGAAACTATAACGTCTCAAGGACAATAATAAGCCCGGAGAAGAATGGTCAATAAGATGATTTTTCAAGACAAAATGGTATTGTTACATAAAAATAAAAAGATTACCATAATCCGGACTTTTACTTTTATTTCAAATTACACATTCATTAATTTTAGTATATTTATTATTCACACAATTTTGTACTAATTATTGGATGGTGGATGTTTTTATATTTATTAGTTAGGTTTCACCGATTTTATACCATTACACATTTATATGTTTTTCCGGTAAGGTTATATCGTTTTCCGATAAGGTTTACATTTGTTCACATAAGAGCATCTCCAATCATATATCCACTTTTTCATTTAGTCTAGGTGGCAAATGACATGGATAAGAGATGGGAGAAATAGATGAGAGAGAGTGTTTCATGTTCACAAAAGTGAACAAGTGTGGATGAGTTATGTGAGTGGGGAGTTGGTGAAAGTTAGAGAGGATGAAAGAGAAAAGTAGAGAGATGAGAGAGAAGTTGATTTTTTTTTTGAACGGCAAATTTTAGGATCACTCACGGACCACTGGAGTATAGTACCAGCAGAACCACGCGATCATATCCATCTCCACTAGGCAATAATGCCTAACCACCAATTCAGGAGGAAAGCCAACAAAAGTTGGGAAAACCCCCTTTTATGGGATTCGAACCCAGGACCTTATGGTCCCTAAGCCTTATCCCACCACCAAGATGCCACTAGGCTACAAAGCCATGGACATGAGAGAGAAGTTGATAACTAGATCATCCACCTTGCTTTAGCATTGTGGATGCTCTAATTCAAATCTTCTATAATTGGTAATTTATTTATTATGTGATATTAATATTAATATTTAATTTTTTCATTTCAGGTTATTGTCCCCAACTTGATATAATGGATTGAGGATTTGTTGACAAGATGTCTTATTTTTTATTTAATGTTAATGTATATTTTTTATTATTCATGTAATTATTTATATTTTCACAATTCATGTAATTTAATTGATTATTATATAATCCGGAAATGAAATTTAATTGATCATTTTATAAGGCATTAAGTTAGTTATAGTAAGATAATCAACCTTATATTGTTGTTGGTCAAATTACAATTAAATCACTAATATCAACGCAATTTAAAACATTATTATATTTTTCTAATATTATCGTTTTTAACATTTTAAAATAATACACATTTAATATGACATTTTAGAAACCGATTTTCACCATTCATATTGGGATTTTCACTACTTATATGAAGTTTATAAAAATGTGTTATATAGTTTGACTTTCACCGGTTATTCAAAAACCGAAATTTAACGAATTTAACCATTTCATAAATTTTCAATATTAATGCCTAAAAAATTATTATTTTTAATAACCATTTCTAAATATTTCAAGTTATTATGATGTTAATGTCAATCTCAACTAAATCTATTAATATATTTATTCTTACACATCAAAAATAAAATATATAATAACATGTACATTTATTTAATTCGGTTTTTATATAATACCTTTAATTTATGGTTAATATTCATAACATATTTAAACCCTTATTTTGTATTTTTTATATTTTACCATTTCTTAATTATGTCTATATTTCAAGATTCATACCTTTAATAAAACCCACATATTTTATATAACCGACTAAATACAAAATTCTAAAAATTAAATACAAACTTTTACAAATTGAATGTCAAAATTAATGTATAAAATAAACCCCCATTTTAATATTAAAAAAATAAAAAAAATTCACTTATTTTACATATTAATGTCAAAAGTTTACTAATTAACGAATTTGATATTAAATGTAATTTTGTCAAAATTATTTTTTTAAATACGACTGTACTAAATATTTTTATTGAAATTTACTAATAATTTTTTTTATTCATAAAAGTAAACTGTAGCATTGAATTTAATAGATCTAATAAAAAAGTTATTGAATGTTTCTTATACAAAAGTTAAAATAAAAATTCTTTTGTAACAATTTGTATATTTATTGATTACAGTTTTTATTTAATTATATGTTTTTATTCATATACAAAACATGTATTTTTTTCTTCATTTCAAACTCAGCAAACATTATTTGACCAATTCTCATTAACATTTAAAAGATTTTGATACTTTTCAATCTTAGAAAAGTTTACATTTTTTTATTTGACAATTTTATAATTATGTTTAAATGTCAAGATGCATATGCCTAAAAATAGCATCAATTGACTTCCTGAATTTATGCACCTTAAGCATTTTATTATTCCATCATTATTATTAAATTAACTCACTTTCTATTGTTACAATATTTTATAAAATAAAAATCAATTATTGTTAGGGTCAAAAATCAATCTTCGTTTTATATCAATAATAATCGTATTACCAAAATTATCGTTATATTAAATGTAATGACTTAGAAAATTGATTCGTATTAATTAATTGTTTATTTAGTAATTGTTACACTTTTACTTATGATATCAAAATATATCAATACCTTATTTCTAACTAGAAATAAAAATTATTTGTAACTTTCAACTTATATTTGTTTAAATACAATTAATTGTAACATTTCTTTAATAGTCATCAAACATATTCATATACATCTACTAATTTATGTTTTAATTTGTATTTTAATCACTATTTTATTGTACAAAATGATAATACTTGTTTGACCTAATATAAGTTTTGACTTCAAATAAATTCTTAAGTTGACAAACATTAATTTACATTAAATCTTAAATTTGTAAACACCTAAAAATAATGCATAAAATGATTTTAGCATAATTGTCAAACAAATAGTGGTTGCTAAAAATAAAACACGTTTTCTCCTTAATTTATACAATTTTCTCCATAAAATAACCATTATTGAACATGGAATGTTTTCTTAGTTTATTCATATTATTCACATAATGAAAAAAACATTTTTTTTTAATTATTTCTATGTTTAAGTTTTAACAAAATTAAATTTCTATTTTCATCACCACCAAATTAGCATGTACGAAATATGGCGAAAAGTTTAATCTCTTGAGTAGATGCAACTTGTCTAAATGGGTAAAAAAATACAGCTACAAAGAAAACGGGTTAAACGGATACACATTGAAAGAAGCATAAAAACTAAAAAGCATAATCTATTAAAACAATATTAGTTGTTATTATTATTATTATTATTATTATTATAATATGTATTCAATAATTATTTAACATAATTTATCCATAAAGGAGTTATAAAAAAATTGTAAGGCCCCGTTACCGGTAGCCCTACTTTCGTGTTGGATTTACTCATAAACGCAGTTCTAAATATCAGAGTTAATTAAAACATTCGCGGAATATAAAAGCTTTCATAAAACATTTCATAACAAAACACCTCTTGTCTTAAAACAACATCTTGTCTTTCAAAATAAACAAAACATTAAACTTAAACGTCTTGAGTCTTCCAATGCCAGCCCCTTATTCAGTGTCACGTGTCTCCTCAAGCGAGCTGCCTCATCCTACTCACCTGCGTGCATACTAAAAGTCAGCTACGCTGAATGAGTTCTAGTTAATCACATAATCATACAATACCTTCTTACATTTCATACTTAATCTCTTAACTTTCTTACATACACACGTAAGTGCATATACTTTCATTCTTACCTTCATACTTCCTTTACATACATAATCATACGTTTTAAAGAGCCTTTCGCCCTATAACCTCACAGATATTATAAGGGTCTGGTCCCTAACATCACAGATATTATAAGGGTCTGGTCCCTAACATCACAGATATTATTAGGGTCTGGTCCCTAACATCACAGATATTATTAGGGTCTGGTCTCTAACATCACAGATATTATAAGGGTCTGGTCCCTAGCATCACAGATATTATAAGGGTCTGGTCCCTTTGTTTCGTGTAACTGTACCGTACCTGTTCATACATACTTTCCTTGACAATACGTGCAATATCCGAAGAGCGTTCACGTACCATCATCATAACATACATACATTATGCATACATCATATATTCATACATACATCATATCTTTCATCATACTTATCAATCATATCTTAACTACCACCTGACGGTACATGCAATATCCGAAGATCGTTCACGCACCGTCAAACAATCATCATACATAAATCATACAAGGCATACACTTACCACTTAAGATAAGTGTATTAACTATCAAATCGAGTATGCACACAGCCCCGAAAACATAACAAGGAAGTGGGGCTAGAAACTCACCTCAATGCGGTTGCGTTCACCGTTTACGGTTATTCCCCTCTTGAGCTGTGTACGACTAACTGTATAATAATTATACGTTTCAGTAAACTATCACTACACATATCGTCTTTCTAGTTTAATCATTACCCTCAACGAACGGGGGTCCGGGGGCAGCGGGGTTCTAGGGGCGGCAGCCCCTAGCGGGGTCCAAGGGGCAGAGCCCCTGGCTGGAAAAATTTTATTTTCATTAACTGTCGTAACACATTTTCCATTAACATTTTGAATCGTTAATTAATTTGCTACTTAAAAGTTCAAGGGCCTAATTGTAATTAAATCATTCTTTTCTAAGTCTAGGGACTGTTCTGTTATTATTTCAAAGTTCTGCTTCGTTAAGATGCTCTTTAGAGAATTGGTGTTCATTCGTTACTCCTGTCCTTCATAACGAACTGGCTAATTCGTTACTCCATAACGAATTGGCCTGTTTAGCGAATTGGACCCTCATAGCGAACCAATCCTCATAACGAATTAAACCTTATAACGAACTGGTCGACATACGAATCGGACTTAACGAACTGAAGCTTGTTCATCAGTCTTCCTTAACGAATTAGTACACGAATCAAAGCTAGTTCGTTATATTCCCTTAGACGAATCAGCTAGCGAATCGCTTCTAATTCGTCAATTACTCTCTAACGAACTAGGGTTAGGTCAGGGGATGTCAGAACATTCCCTGACACCCGTAACCTCGTATTTACTTTTCCGGCGCCGCCTTTCCGGCGCCGCCATTGCCGGAAAGCCGCCGGAAAAACGTGAACTCACCGGAAAAACGAGTTTTAACTCGTTTTTCGCCGTTTTTTTTGCCCCGTTCGATCCAGATCTAAGCTAGGGTGATCCCTAAGCTCATCATAGGTTCGGTTTATACCCGATTTCACCCGGATCTCGTGATTTAAACGGTTTAACGGTGTCGGCTCGTCGTTTCGTGATTATATCTAACGGATTTAAGCTCAAACAATAAAATACTATCATACCTTGGGTCGGGATCCGATTCTTCTTCTATATTTCGGCTAGAGAGAGGCTAGAGAGAGAGAGAGCTTAAGTGTGTGTGTTTGAGAGGTGTAAGGGATATGTGTAAATGAATTAAATGGAGGATTAAGGGTATATATATTTTTGATCATGGGCTTAGGCCCATGGTCTTTCCTTCATTCCTCCATAACCCAAGTCCATTTACCCAACACAAGTCCATCTCGTATTCTATTCAACTAAACCGATAACGACCCGCTATAAAATAAACGAACTTTATTTTATTAATATAACCGAAAGTAGGATGTTACAAAAATGGATGAGAAAGCTTTGCCTCATTTCCTAAATAATATATATTAGGAATCAACTATATATCAACTATACTTGAATAAAAATTAATATATTATTGTATATTGATTAAGAATTTATTTTGAATATCAATTAATTATAGGATTATGAAAGACTAAATTTAGGCTTTAGATTGTTATAATAGTTTGTTTTGTAACATAATTTTAAAATAATACTTATAAAAATAATTGTCTTAGATATTTTTCATCTTTTAACATTGATGTGCAACAAATATTTAAATTGATTTGTAAATAAACATGGGTACTATCTTAGAGTAATAAGTATTACGGTTATTGATGTGTAGTAAATGTCTTAGATAAAGTTCATCTTTTGAATCAACATTGAGATAGAAGTTTTGTTAAATCAAAATTGTAAAATTGTTTGTTGATTTGAAGACTAATATCTTTGTTTGCTTATTAATGTACTCATGATATAAGTTATAAAATATTTTAATTTTTCATTTATATTTGTTAGTCTTTGTATGTTTTTGTATTTAATTCAAATAAGTTATGATGTCTTATAATTCATGTAAAAATATTATTTATTTAAAAATACAACATTTGCATTTCATTATTTATAAATACAACACCATTATAGATATACCAGATGATCTTTTGATTGATAATTCATCTGATCCTAATTTTGATCTGATTGATTTTGTATATCCAACATTATTGGAAAATTTTAATGATATGTCATATTTTCAAGAAAGGGCCACATTTGCACATTTAAATTTAAATGAAGATAGTTTTCTGTTGTGGTTTATTTTGCAATGACCGTTAACAAAAGTCAAGGCCAATAACTAGCAAGATTTGGCATATACATGCGAGAACCGGTGTTTACACATGGTCAACTATATGTGGCTTTGTCACGAGTGAATAGTAGAGACGGTGCTAAAATGCTTGTATTAGATAAGAAAGGTAAAGTTACAAATAAAACTACAAATGTGGTTTATAAGGAACTATTTAGTAATTTATGAAATTCTCATTTTGAAGTTTTAATTATCTATCTAATAATTGTAAAATGGATGTTATTTTCGTTGAAAGTTATGTTTAATAATCTTTTATTTTGTTACCGGTATTATTAACAATTATATATCATGTTGTCATCTCCAAAAGTATATATGAAATTATGTATTCCACTTTTATATTATGTGTGGATGTTACATGATTTATATTTCACCACCCGTGGCACCCACGGGTTAATAAATCAAAACCATATTAGTTAGTTATTTTTTCACACCTTATATTAAGTTTAGAATTATTTAAATGCTGATACATACCGTAATTTTATATTTTATATATAACCTATTACATTATTTTCAATAATTTTATAATTTTCAATCAGGGTATTCAGTATATAAATATATACCGTAAATTTGTATTTTAGATATAATCTATTATATTTGATGACATTCAAATACATATTTTTATATAATAGTAAATACATAAAGTTAATTTATATTTTTACGTTAGTAACTTTAGAGACTTTAATTCCTTATTTAAATATAGTCTAAATTTAAATATAGTATAGAATTATTTTAGGAACATTACATTTAAGTTTTCACCATTGTTCCCTAATTTATGAACTTTTCATTCAAAATTAAAAAATTCATTAATCGCAATCACCTTATTTTCGTCCTTATTTTAAGTTAATTGACTTTTCCTAAATTATTCTTTCTAATACAATACGAAATTCGTGTATAAATACTTAGCATTCATACGCTCATTCTTACACTATCCAAACTTCTTTAGCAACAACGATTTACTTTCTTTTTAAGGTTTTTAAATTTTGTTCTTTTTATTTTCTACCATTTTGTAATGTATTTTTCGGCTTAAAATTCATATTGTTTAGAAATCAACTTTGTGTTTTTTTTTTTTTTTAACCACTAGGAAAATGGAGCCAAAAGACATCACCATGTTGAACCAATTCCGGTAAGAAAGATTAATTATTTTCCGGTAAGGTTTTGTTTAATACTTTAATGGTCGATTCTCCAATTATTCATTATTTCATTAACAATTATTTTTCTTTTCCCTTTTTTTGTATTGATTTTAATTATTATATAATTTTCTTATAATCTTTTTAGGTTCTATATCAAAATCAAAGATTTAATGGAGATGCTGAACTATTACGGGTTTCTAGTAAGGTATTATGGAAAATACTATAATTCCCGATTCTCATATTATTCATTATTTCATTGTTCATTCATTTCTTTGTCATTTAAATTATTGGTTTAATTATTTTTATTATTTCTGTTACATCCATTTGGAATTAAATTATTTTTGTTATTGTTAATTATTCAGGTTATAGTCATTGCAATATCAATTTTTCCGGCTATTGGTAATTATTCTGGCTATACATTATAACAACAATTTTACATTTGTTCACATAATTCAAATATTCCATAATTGGTAAATTTTTATATTATTTTACATTAATTGTTATTGTATTTAATTATGATTATTCCGGTTAATAACTAAAGTTCCGTTTAGTTAGAATAATATATTATTTAACATTTATTTAATTTTATCATTTCAGCTTATGGCTCCCAACTAGAAATGCTAATGTTATGGATGGAGTATTTGTTGTAAAAATGTCTTACTTTTTGTACAAGATTAGATGTATATATTTTTATTATTCATGAATTTTTGTATTTTTCACAATTCATGTAATGTAACTGATTTTTAAATAATTAATCCTATATTGTAGTTGGTCAAAGTGTGTTTAATAAATTTCCATGATTTTGAATCATTTTCAAAATCGTTTTAATATATTTCTCTGGTTCTCTTTATTGGTCAAATTCTATTTAATATGTTTCCATATTTTTAATTTAAATTTAATATCATAGACAATTAAATCACCAATGTCAACGAAATTTAACAAATTTGTATACTTTCCAATATTATCAAACTTTATATTTTAAAATAATACACATTTATGTGCCTATCAAAACTCATTTCCAAAGAATACTGTAAAAAGAAAGCTATGTTTTTATTTGAATTATATTATATTTGTTATTGTTAATTATTCAGGTTATAGTAATTGCAATATCAATTTTTCATGCTATTGATAATTATTCCGGCTATACATTATAACAACAATTTTACATTTGTTCACATAATTCAAATATTCCATAATTGGTAATTTTTACTATTATTTTACATTAAGTGTTATTGTATTTAATTATGATTATTCCAGTTAATAATTAAAGTTCCGTTCAGCTAGAATAATATATCATTTAACATTTATTTAATTTTATCATTTCAGCTTATGCTCCCAACTAGAAATGCTAATGTCATGGATGGAGTATTTGTTGTAAAAATGCCTTACTTTTTGTACAAGATGATTAGATGTATATATTTTTATTATTCATGTATTTTTGTATTTTTCACAATTCATGTAATTTAATTGATTTTTATATAATTAATCTTATATTGTTGTTGGTCAAAGTGTATTTAATAAATTTCCATGATTTTGAATCATTTTCAAAATCGTTTTAATATATTTCTCTGGTTATCATTATTGGTCAAATTCTATTTAATATGTTTCCATATTTTTAATTTAAATTTAATATCATAGGTAATTAAATCATCAATGTCAACGAAATTTAACAAATTTGTATACTTTCCAATATTATCAAAATTATATTTTAAAATAATACACATTTATGTGCTTATCTAAACTCATTTCCAAAGAATACTGTAAAAAGAAAGCTATGTTTCTATAATATATTAAACTATTCTCTAGCCAAGGTCATTGTGCAATTTGATTTTGTATTATCAATATATCATATGTTGGAGACACTTGTCTTCGTGGATATAAAGATTATTAATATAGATCAATAACTAAAACCAATAATTTAATATTTATACATATTGTTGGGCTCAATGAAAACTACTATATATTTACGAACCACTAAAAATTATTTAGTTCACCTTTTGTATGTATTAAAAGATTAATACATTATTAGTATCTTACTAATGGAAAATAAAATTCGTCACTATATCAAATGGTTGCCACATCCGGACTGTTATTAGCAGTCATATGGATATGTAGTTAGGCATGCCAAAATGTATTGATGTGCAAGTTCTTGTCAAGATTTAGAACATGTTTGAGCTAATATGGGTTATTAGTATCTTGAGTTCAAGTCATAACAAGTTCAAGTCAAGATTAGAGTGTATACAAGTTATGACTCTATGAATCATTAACAAGTCATATAAGTCAATTGATGTTTCTAAGTGTTCAATTATTAGCTATTAAAAAACTAATTTATTCCTTTTTATATTAATATTTGACAACACCGAAATACTACAAATTAAAATATAAACCTTGTATAAAAGGAAGTATTTAGGGAGTTGTAAATGCTAAATTTATGATACTTTTGTTAAATAAATAGTTAAATTGTATAAACTTTTGTTCGTGTTTATTTTAAATTACACTTTAAGTAGTTCTTCCTACATCTTGTCAAAGTGAAACGTACTTAAACTATAAAAAAAAACGAGGCTCACAGTTGGATTGTCCTTACATGTTGAAGAGATAAAATAATTTGCGAATTAACTATTGGATATAGGTGAAGGGAATGTTGGGGGGTCCAAATGACGACAAATGAATGTACAAATTCCCGATGATATTTTAATTAACAATTTATTATATCTAGTATATGATTTAATAGACTTTGTATATCATTCGATTTTAGACAAGTTCAATGAACTTACTTTCAAGAACGGACAATATTGTCGATTAAAATTATATATGTTTATTAGACGATTTCTATATTTTCACCCGTGGCACCTACGGGTTAATAACCTAGTACATAGTATATAATTCAAATTCAACTCTTGGTAAAAACATATATGAGGGTTTGATCCTCATAATGGGATGGATTTTCCATCTACATTTTCAACCTCAATATTCCCTTGTTCTTATCTTACAATTCCAAATTCAACCTTATATCATCACTGAAATCATAATCTTCATAACCTTCATCTCTAGCTAAGTACGCTAAAGCGTCGATAGCCGAAGTACCAGTCGGACAACCAATTATCGATTGACGATCATGAGATCCAACTGATTTCAACTTCACGGTTCCCTTGGCCTTGTCTTTGGACTTATAAACCGAATGGATACTAGACCCGAGGCATCTTGCCGCACCACATTTTCCGGTGTATTTGGACTGATTTGTGGGCTTCTTTGAAACTTTGGTGAATAAACCGCTGAGGGAAGCTGAATCCACGGTTTTTACGTGTCGTCTTTGATGAGATAAGGGAGTGGGGCGGATTGGGTAGCTCGGAACCACTCCGTGTTGACGGCCCTCTCGCTTCATTGGAAATGTGGTTGTGAGCTGATGGTTTTGGATGTAGAATTGAGTTTACACGATTTTTATAGAGGGTTGTTTGCTTGGAGAATAAGATGTGTAATTTGTTGGTCAACTGTGCGTGCGTGTTCCACAAGGATTGACTTGTGAGTTGTGTACAGACTATGTACATTCCTTTTTTGGATAATATTATTCTTTAGTCCATGTTGGTGGGCTGGTACATAATGCTGTGGTTGCTAAATGTTCTTAGCAATATGACAATATCAATAAAATTTTCGAATATGGTAAAATAACATTAATTAACAGTTTATATTAACAAAAATCTACTTATATTAATTATTCCACCATATGTGTCGTGGGCTTAAATGGGGCTCTAAAATGAAAAAAGGTGCTTCCACGTGATGCCAGGTAGGCTTGGTAGAAGAGGTTCCAAAGAGGTGGCATAGCCTAATACGGCTTTAATGGAGTTTTACGTTATATGTGATATATTGGTATTAGGTTGAGGTAGTATGATATATATAATTGGCTATATATATATTAAAAAAAACAAACAAAATATGTCCCACGTCCCTAGTTCATCCCACGTTAGAATATGACCGAAGGCCCTTTAAAGCCCTTGTGTAATGTTGTTAGGGCTCTAAAGGCTAACGATATGGCAAGAGGCGTCAACCTCTTCAAGCCCATAACATATTTCCTTATAGATATGTAGAGTTCTTACTCACAACCTGCTATAGCAGAAATACGAGGTTTGAAGGATGATAGTAATCACTGCGCATGGTTCACGAGATTACTTAACAAACATGCCACACATATTTTATTTATGTTAACTTTTTACTAGTACAACTTGGTTTAGGCTATAAACCACAAATACATCCATATAATCTTAACAAGTTTGTAGAACAACAGGTATAGGCCCTCTAGTCAACAACTTGATAAAACTGCACTTCTAACTTTTGAATGATGTTGATCCACAGCCAACCTTTTTTTAACTTGCTTGCAACGTTCATAACCAAGTCTTAAAGTTTGCAGGTATTGGAACTCCAAATTCTGGTGTTTTCTAAGTTTGATTGCAAAAGTGGATTTTGACAAATAAAAATGCATCTTGTAGGAGTTTATCGCATGTTTGCAGGTATGGAAACTCCATATGGAAACTAACTTTTTATATCATCTTGAGCTTCAATCCCCTATATTCTACAACCAAGAAAACAAAAAAGTTACAATTCATAAAATTTTGCAAATCCCAATTCCATGTCTTCAAAACTGACCCGTTATTAATTATCTGATTTTGAGAGATAAGATTATAAAGTGTAAGTATTGATCTAAACTTTGTCAACATTAGTTTCTAACTAGAACTAAGCATATCACATTACACGTATAAAACCCTTACTTTCAATGGTATCCTATTTCTCACCAACTATCCTTGTACAGGTATACAAACAGCTGCGATTAAGCCATTACTCCATTCAATTAAAGTAAGAAAAACTAATCCAGAAATCACAAGGTCCTAATGGCAAACATCTAAGATTAAGCCACTATTCCAAAATTCTCATCTGGTGAAGAAACCATATAACTCATATTCAATATTCCAAAAACCAGATTTAATAAAACGACACAAAAATAAGGAATCGATGTAATCCAAAAATCTATACGGATCAGATTGAAACTAAAAATCATAAACCGATTAAACTAAATCGATTGAATCAAGCAATGGTAAAAAATGAATTAAATCAAAATAGATTAAATAAAAATCAGAACTCGATTAAAAATGAATCGATTGAGGATGAAATAGAAATCAAAATCGATTGAATCAGAAATATAGATTGTACCTGGTTAACGACGAGGATGGAATCAATGGAACAGAAATAAGCGTGGGGTTCAGGTCCTGCGGCGATAGACGGCTCCGGCAGCGGTGGTAGTCGACGAAGGCTCCGGCGGCGGTGATGAAGATCGGTGGTGAAGAAAAGGAGAGGAGATGGTGAAGAGGTGAAGAGGGTATGAGATGGTGAAGAGGGTATATATGTCCTCTGAATGGTTAACGATGAATGGTTCATAGGCCACTGAGCGATTAAGAGATTATATTAAAACGAACCAAACACATCAATGTCTTACCGAATCAGATATACACATCTGAATGGTTCCATTAAGAGCTAAACTAACAGCCCCTTAAAAATGATGAAATTATTGTTATGAAGTTTTTACTAACTCTTAGATTTCTTTTCACCATCCATATTAGAGCAGAATCCTCATCCTTAATACTGTGAGGAATGAGGATGCATTAAATCAGTTATATACTTGAGTGTAGTTAACATAAAAAGGCAAAGTTATTTCTGAACTGTCGTTATATCACTCCATTACTGTACAGAGTTAGAAACCAGTAAAGGAATAATAATAATAATAATAATAATAATAATAATAATAATAATAATAATAATAATAATAATAATAATAATAGTTATACAATTGACGATCCAATTTGATTAAATCACGGAAATAAAATGTCAAACCAAATACCATCCTTCATCTTCATCTTCAACCCGAATCTGTTCCTCTCTTACAATCGGCTCGACTAGACTTCCAAATTCAACGTTATCATCACCATGATCATAATCATAATCATAATCATAACCTTCATCTTTATCGCTAGCTAAATAAGCTAAAGCATCGATAGCCGAAGTACCAGTCGGACAACCGATCATTTCATGATCATGAGATCCAACTGATCTCAACTTCAGGGTTCCCTTGGCCTTGTCTTTGGACTTACAAACCGGATGGACATGACACCCGAGGCATCGTGCCGTACCGCATTTTCCGGTAAATTTGGAGTGGTTTGTGGGTTTGGTTGAAACTTTGGTGAATAAACCGGCGACTGAGGCTGAGTCCACCGTTTTTACATATCGGCGTTGACGAGACAAGGGAGTGGGGAGGATTGGGAAGCTCCGAACGACGCCATGTTGACGGCCCTCTCTCTTCATTGGAACTGTGGTTGTGAGCTGATGATTTTGGGTGTAGAATTAATCTAGTTAGCACCATTTTATAGAAGAAAGAAATCTTCGGAGTGTAATTTACAAGTGGTTTGTTTGCTTGGGGATCACGATTATTTCGTTAGTCAACTGTGCGTGTTCCACAAGGCCGGATTGACATGTAATTTGTGCTCTTTTTTTTTCTTTTTTTAATTTCATCTATGTCACATGAGAACTCATAACCACTGGATTGTTAAATATAAAATTTATCACTAAACCAAGCTAGTGATTGTAATTTCATTTTTCTTTTATATCCTTTTGTTCGTGTTGTTCGGCAATGTGACTAGGTCTATGAATTTCAGTTTTAACACAAGGTTGTTGAGATTGATGACAATTAAATGTTCATAACTAACTATCATTTTCTAATGGTGACTTGTTATTACAAACTGAGGGACTTAGCAAGATGAAATCCCGCCGGCGTGTGTTTAATTACATCATATTATAGAAACATATTAAAATTAAATCAATTTAGCACGTTGATCAAGTCATTATGTTTTCCCATATTTTTTAATCATAGGAATCAAGGACAATATTTTGATGTCACCGAATAACCTAGAAGGGCAAATCTCCTTGGATTGAAACACCTTGTCTGTTCTAGCTCTTCATATATACACCAAGTGAAGCTCTTCATATACGCCATGTAGTAGCTTCCTTTTTTTATGAAACTTAGACGCCTTCAAGTCTTCAACTGGTAGGTTAAGAGGTCATCATTGAAACCAAGGGAGGAGAAGCAAGACGACACTGATGAAAATGGTCCATTAAAGTTTGCATGTTATACCTCAACGAGTTGGAGAATTTTCTTGGCCAGTTAACTCTACAGCTCCCTCTCGGGGAGGTCATAAATAGTATTCAGAGTTCGCCTTGATTTGGTATTGCTCTCGCCGCTCAGACCGAAACAGTTCTTTACCCCTAGATGTTCAGTCAACAATTGCGCCTCAATGCACTTCGAGGAGAACCGACTAGGAATTTGTGTTATCAAAGGACTTCTTGTTATTATTTCTAGTATGGAATGAGTCAATCATCCACTTTGATATCTTATTTAACAAAAATTGGTGATATTGTTCTTCCATTGATCAAAATTTTTGATTTTTGGCAAGTTTAAATAACGTTTGTTTCTTTTAACAATTTGTTAACGTTTCAATTTCTTTAATGTAAATGAATACAAATCTTAAATATATATATAAGCGAAACATTTAAAAGTTCTCTGGTTGCTCCTTACATTCTCTCAAGCCATCAGATTGCATTATTTGTAAATAAAGGTTTCTCATGAATTTGACCCGAATTCACGGATATGAGTCTCACTAAATCCAGATAGCCCTTAAACGAGTTATAACATCTCATTAAATTAAAAATTAATCTCACCAAATATTTGATATGAAAATCCAGTATAATGGGATATACTAAAAATTAATATCCAATTTACAAAAAAAAAAATTATTTATAATTAAAAAACAACTTTATATTAAAAAAATAAGATGGTCATGAATCTCACCAAACCCAGATAACTTTTAAACTGGCTTATAACATCTCAGTTATTTGTGAAACATTTTCATTATCAAATCTTAAGTATATTATTAACTTTTTTACAATAAATAAAATTAAAATAAAAAATATACAAATATTAAAAACAAATAATATAAAACAACCTCATAACATGGGAGATAAAAATTAATATACAAAATAACTGACAAGCATAAATTATATTTCAAATTCAGCTATCAGTATAATCATAATAGGTAACGGTATTGGTGTCCCTTAATCTATTTTCATAATGGGTTAATAGGAGGATTTAAAAGATGTAGTTTTTGAGCCCTTATTTAGAAAAGATAAACTAAGATTGCAAACCAACGTATATTTGGCTTAGTATCTAGGAGCATCGGCCTAGTACCCCAAAGATAAAGACTAAATAGTGTAAAAGTTGGCTTTTAAAAAAACTATTATTGCATAAAATAAAACAGTAAAATGAAAATACATGGGGTTGAGACCTTAACACATAACAACTCACACCAGTGACCAGTTAGCATGTGTCACAATAATTTGTCCTCAAATCATTTGATTAGCACGTGTCACAATAATTTGCCCTTAAATCATCTGATTAGCACGGGTTCCACAAATCTTAACCTTTAATCGAAAGCACTGCCCGGACCAAGGGTGGTGAGCTAGCCCAATCCAAGCAAAGCTTGGGAGAGACGAGTTCGATCCATCCACCACCCTTTATTAATTAAAAACTGAATAATAAATAATAAACAATCAAATTTTTTTCCCAATTGTTATCAAACAATCAATACAAAAATACAATCAAACCATAAACATAAAAATAACAACCATAATTTAATTATTTGTTATAGAATCATAACTACAGAAGTACAAGATGATTACACAAATTGTTCTACAGACTATGGTTAACCAACAAGTAATATTTGTGAACCATTAACCATACATGATGGTTAATGTTGTTTCTGATTGTCCGATGTTTGGATTCAAGATAGAAAGAACTGAACTTGGTATATATTTCTTTTTGAAAGCTTAATTGATTGTTTATATATAAAAATGAAAACGTATTTAACTCGCGAAAATAAGCATTAATCATCTACTCGTATTGGGTTCACGAACCCCAAAATCCAACTTGATCGAAAGAGGAATCCACTAGGGCGCCCAGGTTAGGCGCCCCGTCAATTCTTAAACTAATGGTCTAGTTTGATCAAATCATTGAAACCGTCCTAGCAAATTAATACCATCCATCATTTTCATATCCTTCTCCAACGCAATAATCACTCACACATTCGTCTTCATCTTCACACCCTTCATCTCTAGCTAAGTACGGCAAAGCGTCGATAGACGAAGTTGTTGGATTTAATGGTCGGTTCGGGTCAAGTCAATGCGGACCGACCCGAATGTGACCCGGTATGAGTTACACCGGGGGTAACGAAATACAAAACCCACTTAAATGTTAATTGGACCCGACACAATCAATTAGATGGACCGGATTATGATTAAAGGCTTTGTTTGGTTAATTGGGCTTAAGCCCAATTGGTTTAATTTAATTAAACCCTAATAATATTACTATATATAGGATATGATAATATTATTATTATGTGATAACCCAACACCAAACAAAACCTATCATCATCTTCATCAAGAAAAACCCTAGCCGCCACCTAGCAAACCACCACCGCCTGCCGCCGTTTCCGGCATATCCACTTCCGGCAGCCGCCTCCCTGAAGCGCCACCACTCATCAGCCACCGGATTCATTACCGCCGCCCTCCTCAGGCCGCCGGTATCTCTGTCCGCTGCCACTGTTAACTGATTGCTTCGTTTCCGGCGACCTGCTGTGTTTTCCGGCGAGTTTTAAGCGATTCCGGCGAATCACGTTTTTCCGGCGAATGGTTTCCGGTTACCTACGGTTGCTGCAAGTTGTTGTCGTTGTTCTCTGCTGTCCGCCGTCCTCTATAACCGCCGGATCTGAGCCGCATCACCTACTGCCGCCGCCATATAACCTGCCGGACTCCGCCGCCGCTGGCCGTCGCCGTCGTCGGATCCTCGATTGGTTGTTGATTGTCATTCCTAGCTCTTTTCGTTAGCCTTTGGTGTCTTCCCGGTTTCGATAACCGAGGTACAATAACTAAACTAAATCTATGGTTGTTTGTTATTTGATTATTCGTACTCGTATAAAGTTGTAATCGGATCCGGGTTTTGGGTTTCGGTTTTAATTCGTTTAAATCGTTTAATCGTCCGCTGCGTTTTACATAGTTCGTTAATATAAGTTTGTATATTTATATTGACTAATAATTATTAAACGAAATTATTAACTAAAACGGGCTAAAATATTTAACCGTTTTCGTTCCGAACCACCGTTAAAACCCAACAGAAGTACCAGTCGGACAACAACCAATTATCAATTGACGCTCATGAGATCCAACTGATCTCAACTTCACGGTTCCCTTGGCCTTGTCTTTGGACTTACAAACCGAATGGATACTAGACCCGAGGTATCGTGTCACACCACATTTTCCAGTGAATTTGGGCTGATTTGTGGGCTTCTTTGAAACTTTGGTGAATAAACCGCTGAGGGAAGCCGAATCCACTGTTTTTACGTGTCATCTTTGATGAAGTAAGGGAGTGGGGCGGACTGGGTAGCTCGGAACGACGCCGTGTTGACGGCCCTGTCGCTTCATTGGAAATGTGGCTGTGAGCTGATGGTTTTGGGTGCAGAAGCATTGTGTGAAGCGTTTTATAGGAGGAAACGAAATGGTTGGTATGGTGTTACAACTTGCTTGGAGAAGAAGATGGTTTTGTTGGTCAACCTTGCGTGCGTGCGTGCGTGTTTCACAAGGATTGACTTATTATGTTATGGTGCAAACTATATATGTACATTACTTTTTTGGATAATATTATTCTTTAGTCCGTGTTGGCGGCTAGATTTATGAATTTTAGTTTTATGTTTTAACATAATAATATATATGTGGTTGCTAAATGTTCTAAGCAATATGCCAATTTTAATGGGTGGATTCATATCTTTTTTCTTATATGTAGACGCCTTATGGGAAAATATTGAATATGATAAAATAACATTAAATAGTTTAAATTAACAAAAAGCTTGTTATACTAATTATTCTACCATGTGATGTGGGTTTAGTAGGGGCTAGCTCTAAGAGCATTCACAGCGCTTGGATGTGGAAGAGGTTTGGACGGGCGGGTGGAGGAGGAGCTTGGGCATGCGTTGTGGGAACAAGGTCGCAGACGAAGGGTTGTACGTGGGGAAGGACCGGTCCGCGGACAGGGTGATGAGTCCCCTCTCTCACATACACATATATATACAGTAAATATATACAATTATTATATTTTTAATAGGTTTGTAAAGGTTTGATGTTGTGGGAAAAAATTTTGAGAAAAAAATTATAATCTGATGTAACGGTTTGTAAAGTTTTAACGTTGTTGATGTTCTAAGAATAAAAAAAGTGCTTCCGTGTGTCGCCATGTAGGCTTGGTAGAAGGGTTTTATTGGGGGCTTTATGTTAAATGTGGTATTGGTTTGAGAGATAGCTAGATCTAATTTGCACATTAAAAAACGAACAACATCGTCGTTATTTGCTATTGATTGCCGGTTAAAGCTTAATTGTGATTTAAAGTGTGTTTTAGAGTTTTGAAAGTGGTTTAACAAGTTCTACACACACCAAGCTATTTATAGCATGTGTGTAAGGAGTATATGGTTAAAAATCGGTTCCAACGATCCAAAAACGGCTATATAGCCGTTGGAACCGGTTCCTAACGGCTAGATTGTTTAAAATTCAAAAAAACTCGGTGTGCTCGGTTTCCTACCCTACACGGTTCCACTTGGTTCCCATATCATTCCAACGGGTTAGGTTCGGTTCCTACCCAGTTCTTGACTGGAACCGGTCCCATTCTGTACCTGATATGAAAAAACCGATTCCGGGTTTTAAAAAATCCGATTTTGCACACCTCTAGCCCCACGTCCATAGTTTGCCCCACGCCAAAAGGGCTAAAGCCTCTTTAAAGCCCTTGTGTAATGGTGTTAAGGCTCTAGAGGCTGATGATATGGTAAGGGGCGCCAACCTCTTCAAGCCCACAATATGTGCCCTTATGAATATGTAGAGTTCTTGTTCACATCCTGCTAAAGCGTAAATACAAAATTTCAAATGATGGAATCACATGATTAGCGATACTACTTAAAACACATGTCACACGTATTTTATTTTTATAAACTCAAAATGAGTAACTTGATTCAATCTCTAGACCACAATTACATCCATATAAATCTTAAAACAATTCAGATTAGTATTTTAAAAAAAAAACACCTTTAAAACAATATTTTTAAATATTTTATTTATATTTCTCAAATTTAAATAATTAATCCAAAATATTCTTACGGTGAAGAGAAGTTTAATTTTAAATACAGGTTTAACCTCCTCGTCTAATATTGGTCTGAATATTATTAAACCAATCTGGCAAACCCTTTTTCAAAAATGAAACCGAGAAAGAGAAAGAATTCATCTTTTATTCTATAGGCATCTTGGAATTGTTGGATTCCGACCAATGAATCTTATAAAACAAACACGAATCAATGTCTGATTAGTTCTTTGAAACAAACAAAACCAAACGGGCAGATCGATTAACGTTGTTTGTTCCAACGTCTGTCCCATGCATGCTTCTCTCTCAGCAATCCATTTCTACACCATCTTATGACGTCTGTAAGTTCATTCCTATATGATATATATGATATGTAAAGCGCGCTTTTGCGGATATTGTAAATTTAATATAGGGTTTTATATATTGTGTTAATTTTCATATGTAGCAACCTCCTCAGCCATTGCCGAAATTCGGCGAATGGGATGTGAAAAACCCTTCATCTGCAGATGGATTCACGGTAATATTCGCTAAAGCACGCGATGAAAATAAAGCAGGCGGAACCACCGGTGCCACCAAAGGACCACCTCCTAAGCCACCACCACCTAAAGTGGAGCCAAGTGTATGATAATATTATGATAAAATGATATTTATTCTAATTAATTATAATTGCTTGCTAATTATTTTTTGAATTTTGTGCAGAAGAAAAGATTTTGCTGTTTTTGAAAATTATAAAGATGACGATATTATTATCAACAAGTTAAATCCAGGTATGGTTCTTGATGGATTCATCAAAGCTTCAAATTAGATGGTGGCTGGTGTGATTGTTGACATGATGATGTGGATGTTAGGATATGTCATTTAGCGTTCGCCATTCGCAACGAATATTAGAACTACAAGATTAGCTTGTTTATGATCATTTTATTATTGAGTTTTAGAGTTTTAGGGCTAGTTAGATTATTTAATCATGTGTTTACATAGAAGATTACAAGTGAGAGTTAATAGGGACGTGTATAGTGTATAGTTTATTGTTACGATGCCGTTCATCTTAATTACTTTACTGAATATGATATTTAAAACGTTTGAGCTAATGGAATCACGTGTTTCCTTCTATAAAACAATGCCCTCTCCCTCGTGGACAAAGGCTAAGGCTGACATGTCACTTATACAGTCAATCAGATAACTAGTTTTGCCAAAACTATTTGTTTCGATGTGATTTCACTATTTATAGCGCAACATTGGGATGCTAAGCTTTTTTTAAGAGAAAAAGCTGGATTTTGTAGTGATTAAAAAAATGAGTGCTACCAAAGTTTACACAGACACCTTCAGTTCTTACTTATGTGGGATTAAAGGAAAGGGGAAAGAACACTAAGCAAAGCCTCACTCCAATGATGCTTTAAGATGGTGGTTAAAACCTTTTATGACTAGACAGTCCACTAGTGCTCCATGTTATGGCCATTTGGTTCAAAGAAGATGTGGTATGTCTGATTACCAAAAAATAATAATAATAATAATATTTACTATACACACAACAACATACTCTATTTAATTCATGATGATTTGTCTTAAATTTATCACGTGAGAGGTGAAGAAATAAGAGCGTGTTTGTGCGTGTAGTTTGCACGTATATTGTAGTTTAGTTATTAAGATATGAATTTGAATTATTTCTTTTAGGGGGTGTTTGGTACAGAGAATGGAATTGTAGAGAAATGGAATAGAGAAATGGAATTGCAGAGAAAGGGAATTGGTCTGGAGAATGAGAATTGACTGTTCTGTTTGGTAGTACAGAGATTTCAGTAGAGAAATATAGCTGAGAATCATTTCTCTTGTTTGGTACATAGAAAATAAACAGAGAATTATATCAACTTTATCATTAGCACAAGTATTTTTTTCATAACAAATATTTATTAAAAAATAAAAAACATATAAAAAGATGCATAAATTCCAACCAAAATATGCATTGATCAAACCAATTCACATACAAAACATAGTGCACAATAGTTTGTTCAGTTAAAGTTAAACGAACATGCAAAAACATGCTTTGTTCGTGTTCGTTTACATGCGTAGGCACATATCAAAATTCTAAAACAGACCACCTAATTCTTTAAACTCATCACTTCCTACCTGTTCAGATTGACCGTTACGCCCTCCAATTGTTGTCCTTATTACATGTCCAGCTTCACTACTCGCCCCATGCACAATCTCTGGTTCACTATCCTGGAACAATAAACTTGATTTTTTGAATATATTTTTAACTCGTTTAACTGTTTATTAAAACGATTATACTTACACTCACTTTGTCATCGCCACGTTCCACTTTATCCCTAAGTCTCATCTCAAGCATTCCCCTTCCCAACCGATCAATTGCAGTACAGGATTCATTAAATCCACCAACAGTTCTTGATGTACCGACTCCACCATGTCCTAGGCTGGAAGAGGCCATTTTAAGCCTGATGAGAACCAAATATTCTAATGAATGTCACCCTCCACAAACACTTTTGGGACCCTCAAAGTTATTTCACCAACAAACATGTGTTCCTGAAAAAATAATAATCAATGAGGTTTCACATAACACCTGCATAGGTATGCACTACAATAACAAAAATTAAAGAAGATGCACTACAAATACATTAACTTTTATCTTCATCCTTTTTGCACACAAGGTTGGGTAAAATTACCATGGTCACAAACAAGACACATCTAATTACTTTTCCTCTTTAGGCAAGAGTTAAGCATTAAAAAAGCAGTAATCAAGTCCCTATATAGAGCACAATTCCCATGAACAAACATATTAACCACTGAAGAAAATATGCTTCTATCACAGAACTATTCCCAAAACCTCATTCAATGTTAAACTAACTCGAACTTATATGCTCAAGATGACGATGCACATAAATTACTAAATCAGTAAGATATATTCCTTCTAAGAACTGTAAATAGTAATAACAAAACCATACACTCCTTATTCCACCTTTGACTAATTATCTCCGACAAATAATTCACTAGTTTCAGTATGCAGTATGCTACAAGAGGCATTATTACATTATATGATGTACAATTTCAAAGTAAGCTACATCTAAAAACCAGAATATAACATTCAGCTGCCATTGAAGTTGCAATAATCACATTAATGTCACACATCCTTTAACAAACTCTTACTATAAAGCAACCTACATCATAAATAATTTAACAATCCACAATCAATTACGTTATCACACTCTAGATTTCACAAAACCACATCAAAATCCCCATAAGATCACTCATCGCACATCAATTAATCATCAAAACAACAATAAACCAGCACAACTAACAATTCACCATAACTCAGATCCACATCTACACAATCAATCACAACAACTAACAATCAATCACCAATCGAGACGGATCAAAGCGGAATTAGGTCATTGGAACAATAATCAGTTACAGAATCACTCACCGGAACGAGAATCGGTGTGAATTGGGAGCAAATTGTGAGCATTTGACAGTTGGTGAGAACTGGATGATCCGATTCGATTGGATTTAGGGCTTGGGGTTTGTTGTTTCTCTCTCCACCAGTTTCATGGAGATAGCGATGAGAGGGGATCTGTTAATCCGAAGAGAATGGAAGTGAGAAATGAAACCCTGAAGAAATGATTTCTCCGCTTTTTTTAGAGAAAAGAAATCAGGGAAATGGAAATGGTTTATTTCCATTTCTCACCTCTTTCTTTCGTAAACAAACAAGAGAATTGTTTCCATTTCCATTTCTCACCCCCCAATTCTCTGTACCAAACACCCCCTTAAGATAATTTGTTGAAGAATCAGAAAAGGGTCGACTAATGAAAGGAATATAAGAGCATTCCCAGCTCATTCCTTACCATATATCAATATATATCATATAATTATACTAAAAATCACTGTATTTTTTCTCTTTTGTTTAATTAAATAATATTTTTTTATACATTTATCATTATTTTTTCTCTCTTTCACTCACAATCACTTTTAAAAAATATTAAAATATTATACGGTATGAACAGTGAAACCCCAAATTTAACTTTCTCATATAGCATTTTCTCTTTCATCTACTCACAACCACTCATAACCATGCCATATAATTTATAAAACTCCTCGCATAAATATAGAGAATGGGCTGAGAATGCTCTAAAGTGAATATTACGTTAATTCTTCAAACCTAAAGTATATGTTATACTGTTAATTTTTAGTTTATAATAATACATTAATTATTTTATGCAAAATAACTGAACCAAATGTTGTAAAATTGATGTATTGGCGAATTTGAGAGCTTACCTTATCGAGCACGATTTATATATTTGAAATGTTGAATAATATTAAAACATAGTGGTGTATAATCATTCGATAGCTACTACTACATGACATTTAGAAAATGGGCCTTGCTTTTGGGCCTAACTATAATAGTGGTCCCGGTATTCATAGCTTATTTTGACAGTTGACTTGACCCATTCGAGTTTTCGACCATCAAGCCGCCTTTGTTTTTTGTGAATATTTACATTCAATAAATCATAATCTTGAAACAAGAGGATTTTGCTTTACACAAATAAGATTTTGATATTCAAACTAAGACACCTTAGCCAATAATAATTCATGTTGTTATTGTACCTAATGACATTCTTGACTTTTTCATATGTTGCAAGAACAATATAACTAACACAAAAGTAACTCTAGTATGATAGTATCCTTAACGAAAAATTAACTAATTTTTAACACAAACAGAATGTTTTAATAGTTGTGAAACAACACACATAAAAAATATGTAGAGGCCGCATACATTAGATAAATATAGTTTTTTTTAAATAACTCACGCACTCATAGATTTACTTCTAAATTACACATTTTTATCCATTATGGGACGTGAACTTTCATCATTTAAAAATACAAAGTCTTATCTAATACCTTAATTCCATTAATCCATAGCCATTTGGTCACTAATTTTTTGTTTAAATGAAATTTGTTTTCGCAATGAAATTAAAACTTAAGAGCATTCCCAACCACCCAAAATTCAAGCAATCAATTAAATGATGACCGAGAATGATATTAACTAAAAGTTTTAGAGAAATAAATAATGAAAAAAATATAAAGACAAAGATGAGAAATAAAATGAAATGCAGAGGTTTATAAAAATAAACATATATTCTCTTCCTCTTATTAAAAATGTCATGATTTGAAAAATACAAAGTTCAAGTTGATTGAATGATTATTATTTTTTCTTACCAATTGACAATAGTGTCATTGGAAATTGGGTCTATCAATATTGTTTATTAATGCGTGTGTTTAAGGGTAAGGCTGGAAATTGGCTAAGATCATGTGTAGTCATAATGTCTCACCCTTGGGCATTATGCGTCATGTGGCGACCATTCAGAATTATGTTTTTTGGCAAAAAGATGGTGTAGTCATAATGCCCCACCCCTGGGCATTATGCGTCACGTGCCTAGTCACTTTTACATTTCTTTTTTACTTTTTAAATAATAATTCATTACATATTAACATATATATTAAAAAAAGGATTTAACCCTGCACACAAATTCACTATTCAATTTACTATTCATTTTTTTAATATTTTATTAATTATTAACTATAATACTAAATCAATAGCTATAATTTCTTAACTAATATTTCTTTCTTTTATTATACTTTTCATTTTAATTAATTAAAATATTTAACAAACTATATTTTTAAATACTAAAAATGGGCAAAATTCAGCTTTACATGTTTTGTTTGTTGGTTAACAATTTTCTTAAACTTTGCTTTCATATTTTTATAGTTCGTTATTACAATGAGCGAAACTTTTTTCATGATTTGAAATATCTCATCGCATAGTTTTATATCCGCGTTTCAACGTTTGATACGTCCCCTCTAAAATTTTTTTGGCTTACTATTTATGTTTACGAATTTGTGTTAGTATTGTTGATACTAATTGAATTTGTGTTGGTTCACAGCTATAACGTGCCGGGTTTTTTTGTTCTACGTATGCTAATTTGTTGTATTATAGAAACTTATATTTATTTTGTTTAGTTTTGATATCGTAACTTGATACAAACTGACTTCGCGTCGACGTGCAGCGAGTTTATGGTTTAACGTTTTTACTTGTCTTTTTTTGTTCGATTTAGCAGTCCTGCCGCGAAGCGCGGGTCTTAAATCCTAGTTTAAATATAAAATTAAAAAAAGTACATTAAAATTAAAAAAAAAATACATCAAACTCATAAATAAAAGTTACATTCAAATAAAAAACAATACATTAAATATAAGTAACATAAACAATACTTCACCCATCTCCTTCTTCTCAACCATCTAACTCATCCACAACTATCACCATAATAATAACATAAACATAAACCCATAGCCTTCACAAGCACCATAATATCATTATCAACCATTTCACCACACCTCAAACAATCTCACTCACCCCCTTAACTCTCAAAAACCTACCTTCAATCCACCGTCGTACGACTCTAATAATCCCTACCTCCTTCTAAACCTTATAACGGTTTTGTTTGAATATGTGTGCCTTTTAAGCGTTTTGTTTTGTTTGAATATGTGTGCCTTTTAAGCATTTTGTTGGGGGGGTGCCCCCGACGTTTTCATTCAAAACGCGACAACAACGCCACCACTATAGGTGGTCTAATAAGTTTTGAAAGTAAATAAAAAAGAAAATATAGACACCTTTGGAGTGATATAGTAATAAATTTTAGTTCATAGAAATGAGAAATTAAATATTTTTCTTCTTTGAACAACATAAGTCAAATATACTGTTAAATGCTTTAAAGTTTAAATCATTTAGTGAGTTCATTTATCAACACAAATCAAACTTATAAAAAAATAATATTATTTAGAGCCAACCCAATATCGAGTAGTGGGCCATGGTATAAAGTCCTTTCACTCAACACCGGTCTCAATTGTCTTCCGAACCTTCTACTTTTCCACATAATTCTCAAGTGCCTCTATTGAAACAAACAAACTTACCCAATCAATTCAATAAAACTCCACTCCAATCCAATCCAATCCAATCCAATCCAATCCAATCCTTAATCCATCTTATGTGTTTCACTAATCACTTCCCCATAACTTAACTTCCAACACCATGAAAGATCGCCGGAAACACCCCCCTCCGTCCCTCATCTTTCGCTCTCTCGTCTTCATCTTCGCCCTCACTTTCTCCACTATTCGGTTATTATTCGCCGGTAACGTTTTTATTCCTTTAAACGACGTAGTTTTACTATCATAAAAAATAATAAAATAATTTTATTATTTAAATTATTTCTATGTACCCTGTAATCATTAGATAATAATTACATGATACACCGATATCATTTAAAAAAATAATTACTACTGACGCAGTTTATTGTCCGTTTAATTATTAATTAATTTCAGTTACAGAAAGTTATCATCCGAACTTGGTATCATCATGGATGACGTCACCAACGAAAGTTATCTCCACCGATTCGCCAACCGGTACCGGTATATCAATCGGGGCAACCATATTATTTCCAGACCAAGTACTGATATTACTAAAATACCCTCAGTCAACTCCTCTATTAACCAAAGACCAAATCCACTGCCTTTATATTTACACTTCAAATACTTCAATATCTATATCATCACCGTTATATCTCGATCACCGGATCGTACGTTGCAAGCTTCCGCCACGTGGCACGATCACATCCGTCCGGTTAAAAGGTCAAAAAGATATACCGATTGGGCCCACACACGACTGGAAGTCGTTAGCTTACGAGGCTTTGATCGACTGTTACAACACCACGGTTGTGTTTGTCAAGGGGCTTAATCTACGGTCAGGAAAGACTTCTAATGCTTCTAAGTTTGAGTGCGTGTACGGCTCAGATCTTACCAACGATCAGTTGGTATTAAGATCAGATGTTATATCTATCGCTCAGGAAATCGTACGGTGTAAAACGCCTTTAAGCATTTTACAAGGCCCACACTTATGGCCCAAAGATTCGATCAAAGTGTCTGTTAAAAGTACTAGTGGGCCGAGAATATTGGGGTCCATAGCCCGACCCGAGTTTTGGGCTAAACCCGAACCAATATACATGAAATTAGGTTTTTTATAGTCTGAATTAACATGTGAATCAACATGCGTGTTTCAATAATTTGTTAACCTATTGCTTTATGAAGTTAGAAAACTTAGGTTTTTAAAATGTGTCCTGTTAAGAGGAGTGACGATATACATGATTTATCTATCATTTAGTAACACACAGTAATTTGTTGGGTCATTTCGGGTTATGTTTTATCTCTAAGGGATAGCGCGGGTCATATTTTATTTCTAATGGGTCGATCTCGGGTGTGGTTCATCTAACGGGCCATTGCGGTTTATGTTTTATCTCTAACGGGGTGATTTGAGTTATGCTTTATCTATTTTCGGGTCGATTCAGGTTACGCTTTATCTCTAACGGGTCGATTCGGGTTACGTTCTATCTCTTAATGGGTTGATCCTGATTATGTTTTATCCCTAACAGGTTGAACTCAGGTCATATATTTTCTCTTAACATGTAAAACTTACGTAACACTTATCTTGAACTAATGTCGACCGATTTCCTGTCACGTCCCTGCTGCAACGCGTGGGCTAAACGACCCTTTACGGGCTTGATAGTTTACTCCACACTGAACTTATTAGAAATGTTACTTAACATGGATGCTATTGTTTTGATATCTTCATGTTTGTCAATGCTATTGTTTGCTTCAAATGGAGGCTCCGTATTGAATGTTGATATCTTCACATTGTCAAATGATAGTTATGGCTGCAAAGTAAATTTTCGGCCAAAAGAACATTATTTGGAATGTTGTAGCATGTCAAATGGATGCATTTGTAATAGTTCTCAATGTGTGTTATTGTATTAGTAACCAATTAATAGTAAAAATTAGTTCACTTATACGGTTATACCATGTTCATTTTAAACAATAACTTCGATCCAGTACCAAATACAAATGCAAATCTACAAGTTGAGTATACCGGTAAAGATACATACATAAAACAACCCCGGCGCAACGCGCCGAGGCATCTCCTAGTTTAGATAATAATAATAGACCTTTTTACTTTTTCTAAACTTAAAAATTGACAAATTTCTATAAAAGTGGGAAAATGGTGTCCTGTCAATTTACTGCATGTACGAAATGCAATTGAATGTCATAAGCTTTCGTGATAAAACACACCATTGTTGTGTGTTTTGATTTGATGGCATCATTATTACAAAATTGAATAGATCAATAAACATGCTTGTACAAAATAAGTAACCTATGGTTAGAGGTATTAAACTATGGCATTTGAACGAAACGAAAGAGGAGGAAGGTCGTGAGTTGAACGAGTAAATATAGTACTAGTGGGGTTGGGTCGGTGTCATCACTTGAGTATCAAATACACTATATAACATATAAAAACGAGTATCATGTAACAATATAACATATAAAAGGTTAGTATTCGAATACTATAATACTTATAAAATAAAACTATTTAAAAGATATCGAGTGAGCAATGCGTGATATCTGTTTCCTTATTTCTTTTCTTGTTAGTCTTTTCTAGTTTCATTTTTTCATTTGATTGAATATTAAAAGATAATCTTAAAAGATATGTGTGTTGTTTGTGTGTGACTGGTTGCAAGGAAAGGGGTTTCATCCTATCATGATAGTTATATCATCCTTTAAACCAAAATCAAAATAGTTCAATGGTTAAAAATTACACCTTTAACCATTGACTAGGGGTCTAGGCTATGGTTAGCAAATCCAAAAAATTAATGGTTTATGTGAAGCTGCAATCAAAAACTCAATCTCACGAGAGATATGTGAAACTTTAATGACAATCTTGACATTTTATTGGCATGATAGAGACAATTAAGAGTGATAAGTAGTCAAGTCGAGCATGATTAATTATTATTTATATTGTTATCATAATTCATAATTATATACATAAAAGTATTTATTGTGCAACCGTATGTTATACCAATATTCTAAACACCAGTTCAAACTAGCCAGCATTATCGATTGTATTGGCTATCAAAGACATCACTGGTACAACAGAGGCCGGCCTAAATAGGGTGTCGGTATAGTTTTCAAACTACCATATTTTATATTGTAGGACACGAAAATAGTTATATTTTTTGTTGATGAGTATGGTGACTATAGTGAATTTCATATATTAAGCGATCATGAACTTGATGCATTCAACAATCAAATGCAATAAACTTACTGTAGACTTTAATTTCAAATAAACTTTGTTAAAAATTGATTCTTGATTATGGAACTACTTAGTTTTGGCTTATTTTTTGAGTTTAATGTTATATTTTAAAAACCGGTTTAAACTTGTCGGCATTACCGGTTAAACTGTTTCTGAGCATGACCCGGTATGGTATAAAAGTGGTTTTTAAAACATTGTGTTATATTAAATATTATCACTATTTAATATAAGGCCGGCAATCATAGTTAGCTCACTCTAAAAAGCACATGTATGAGCCATTCTTATAAACCAGGTTCAATATGTGCTTGAGATCGCAATCGATCTCGCTTACACCCCCAAGGCACTCCCTCAATGGCGCATAGCACATAAACGAAACTAGAACGCACTTTCTGAGAGAATAAGTAATATAGTTTGTCGCTACTAGAGACGTTACCGATAGACTACCCTCTGATAGCCAATCAAATAGAAGCAATGTTAACCTCAAAAAAGCTTGAATCAACCTTAAAGAGCCTTCATTTTCCAGCCAAAGCTAAGTTAATCGATACAGTTCAAGTTCACTTGACTTCATTATCATTATTTATTTCACATGCAAGCACGATTATCATGATAGAATTAAGCTCGAATCCGCTCCACTTAATAACTAGTCATGTAAATGTATGTACATCAAGGATAAAATAATAAAATAACACAAGCTCAGTAACGCTCGAATGCTTTGCGGGTCAATATAAGCTTGACCCAAAAGTTCACTCGAGTAACTTATTTCAATTGAGCCGGAGTTCATAGACAGCAAAGTAATATGATACATACCAAAAATATTATATAGAGTACAATCATAGTCTAAATCCAGAGATATATATAAAGCAAATGCCTGAATATAATTAAAGCCTTTTCTTGTCTCACTTGCAATAAAATGGGCAAATTCAATCTAGACACTGCATTCCAAATATATATAGATATATATCAGAGGTATGCATATACACATTCTCTGCATTCAAATCGTACACCAACAAAATGGTGTATTTAGCCACTGGTTACCTTGTTAGGCAGCAGCATGGGTGGTTGATTGGTGGCACCAGAACCAGATCTCCCCTCAGCAACTTCTTCTAGACGTTTCCAGACATCTTCGCGTTTAGATTTGGTTTCTTCTTTTTTAGACTCAGCTTCTTTGAACTTTGTTAAGCATTCTTCAAAGAGTTCCGGGTCAGCGTCCAAGAAGATTTTCCTTACATTTGAAGTCAAATTTCTGACCACTTGATTCCAGTGGGTTACGGTATTTCTTTCCAAAGCAGGGAATATAATTGGCAGGATTACTTTGCTGTTTTGTTTTATTAGGTTGTCGATATGATCATTGTTCCACAGGAACAATGCTCTTTCAGCCACCTGCATACAGAACAGTCAGTCAGCTTCTTTTCGATCAATGTTTTTTTTAATATTGAAAGTTTTCAAGCCTGGTAACATTTTAATATTTCCAACTAATTAACTATTCAACCTTTTATTTCATGAAGGCCACTCAACTATTGTAAAGGCCATCTGTATATGTATATGGTTTCATTCATACCAAATCATAATTGTTAAAAGTAAAACTTCATTGGAGGGCACACAAAAGTATACCACGGAAGCACTCTTTGTGAACGGTTGATGGTTTATAGATAACTAACCTACCCCAATTCGAAGTGTAACCATCTAATGAATGGTTGAGTAGTTTAACTTAATATTGTTTGGACCATTTTGACCATTTTCATTTGTTGCTCCTATTTATATGATGCAAGTAGATATGAATATGGCCCTATGTAAATTTGCAGAAATAAACATTTGGGGCACAAAACATGTAAATTTTCAAAGCAAACCTCAGCACAAAAAGATAAATATTAAATTAGCCAAACTAGTTACCTGAAAGTGTGAACTGCTCAAGCAATGAGAAATCCGGCGAAACAAAGGCACCGCACATCTTTGAAACTCGGCAGGCTGAGTTGCTTCTAGAATTTCCTCAAGCTCAGTCAAGAACATAACCTCCTTTGAACTGTTTGTGATTGGCCAATACTTCAATAACCCTCTAATAACAGTATCAGCAAGTTTACAATCTTTTTCAACAAACTGAGTGATGCAATAAGATATCTGCTGATGGTACACCGGCATGCTTTTGGGCTTATGAAGTGGTATTAACGCCCTAACAAGAAAAAGCTTGTGTTCTTCCTTCAATGGCAAAGCAAAACCATTTATAATACTGCCTAGAATTTCTAACAGCTCTGCTATTCCATTATGTTTTTCTGTTTCAAAAACGAACCGAAATAATATATTGTTGATTGCTTTCCTGATAAAAGGCCTGTGCACCATAAACTTTCCATATGTACGATGAAGTACAAACTTCAAGTATTCACGTTCTCTAGGATCCTCCGAGTCAAACAATTCTAACAACCTTAAAATAAAACCATGGTCAATATACTTTTTTGCCACTTTAGCATCTGTATCTGGTGTATGTACAAATCTTAGAAGAAATTCATACACTACTCCCAAATGAGGCCATGCGGGGTCCATGGAGTGCTCTTCTTCTTCACCATCAAAAGTTTCCAACATTTTGTTATCACGAGGCTGTGGTGTGAGTCTTCTAAATATGTTTGCTGACACCATCTTGACTACTTCTTCCATAAGAGTTTCGGAAAATTTGCAATTTGCAGTAGGAATATAGTCCACAAGTTCAACCAAAATCTGTCTTTTGATCTCCTTTTCCTTCAAATTCTTTGTCGAGTCAGTGAAGTCAAACACAACACAACACATGTTCAATTTCTTGATAAGCAAATTCTGCTTTTCAGAATTCGGAACGTCTTTGAGCTTTGGTAAAGCCTCATTGTCATTCACTTGCGTGCTTAAAGCATTACCAAGCTTATTAGTCCCAGTATTTAAAGCAGGATGTTGAGTCTGGCGATGATCGGATGTAGGATTTGAACTATTAGACCGAGTAAGTCCTGCATCACTGTTGACTTTCAAACTTTGACCATGACCCGATGCAGGATTTGAACTTTTAGACCGAGTAAGTCCTACACCACTGTCGCCTTTTGAACTGGTTGGAGCATTTTTAGATGGATTACGGTTTCCACCATCTCGCTTATTGGCCGACTTATGCGTCTTCCGTGATGGAATCTTATTAAGTATCTGTTTGATCATCACTCAAACCAGAATTTCCAATATTCAACACCGAAAACCCCCAAACTAAACTACTCCTGGAGTTGCATAATAATTACAACTCAGCTTCATAGCAACATCAGAGATAAATTCTATATATAATCTAGCAAACCTTGAAAATACAATTTTCCTGCAAGCAAACAAATTACAAAATTCCAGATATTAGATGAGCAACTGAGCATACACACTAAGGATGAGCAATAACCTAACCGAAATGTGGGGTATCCTCGGTTAACCAATATTAACCAAACCGAACCTTTCATATATTTTCTAGCTTTTATACCTTCATTTCATGTATTTCGAAGCTATGCAGTCAATATCGGTGGTATCTCGTTTATCAGTCCTCGTGTGAAATATCGGTCAGAATATATCGGCAATATTGACCGATATTTCACCGATATTCCCAATATCAGTGTTGTTAAGTCTTAATTTTCAACTTTTAGTGTTTAATGTTAGCGTTTTGAGTCTTAATCAGTGCCTACTTGCTACTATTGTTAGTGTTTTGCAAATTGCAAAAGAATAATTTGTTAATAGTAGGAGAGTATACTGAAATGTTAATGTTAAAGTGCTATATATATATAAATTATACATGATATTAAAATTACCGATATAGTTTCTAAGTAAAAGTTTTAGTCCAAGTTTGATTTTGGTATTTAACCGAAATCCGATAGGTTAATGCGGTTGAGGTTAATAACCGAACCGAACCGAACTGTGCACAATACAGATCCAATAATGCAGAAACCCTAATTTCAAAGCTACATACATTTAATCGACCAATTCTACTGAATAACAAATAAACAAGAATTAAAAGGTTAAAAACCCTAACTGATACAACAAATTTCGGTGGCAATTACTCGATAAGTGACTCATTTACATAAAAATAACACAGGATCGGGTGCTGATCTACTATATATACATACGCATACGCAGATAGCATTGGAATAGCGAAAACCTAACAGGAAATTTACGAAACTGAAATTGTACTTACGTGAGGTTTGGTGGATGCAGATAACGATGAATAATAATAATATCATTAGAAATAATAATATAAAGTCAAACAAAAAGAACAAGAAGAAGAAGATAACTGAAAGGATCAGTAGCTAGATTCTGAAAACAAAGAGAGAGAATATGGAGTTTGAAGAAAAGAAAAAGCAGTCTCTCTTTTGGTTTGGTGTGAATATTCAAATATTCTTTTTTCTTAATTACTTAATTAGAGAGCTGCACGAGAAACTGAAAAAACGATCTCTAATCGAAATCGAAAAAACTGAAATATAAAAATTGACGGTTTGATTTTATATTTTTTGTAACCAAAATGTTAGTTTGGTTTTGGTTTTGCATGTAACAAAATAAACGAACCGAAATCCTAAGTTTTTATTTTTTATATTAAGTAATTTATAATAATTTAATAAAGATTAAACTCAAATATTTTTTTGCCAAATGTATAACACTATTAGTTAACAATTAACAAAAAATAATCTATACCTAATATCATTGTTTTCGGCCTAACTTTTTATTTTCATTCTAAAGTTTTCAATATCAATGTAAAAATGCGAAACCGAACCGAAACCAAAACCAAGTCCAAAAACCAAAGTTTTGATTTTTGGTTTGATTTTAGTATTCAGGTATTGAATGTGTTAATGTGGTTTTTTATTCACTAAAAGCTACTTTTTATTATATGTACAAAGGAACAACTTTTTATTTCTTTGTTATTCAACTTTTTTATAAATAGTTAAAGAACCACTTAGTGGGTGTTTGGGATTGCTTATTTTCACCAACTTATAAGTTATAAACTTATTGAAAAGTAATAAGGTGTTTGAGATTGCTTATATTGTGAGAGGAAAAGTTCCATAAGTTACACTTTTGTAACTTATTAACTTAATGAAAAGTTATAAAAGGCAAAATAAGGAATCCCAAACACCCCTTTAGATGTGGTTGTTTGTTTTTGTTTATCAACTAAGCTAGGAATATCTGAAGTCTTTCTAAACTAACCCCGTTGTTTTCGTTTATTTGGTAAGCTTTTGAACTTTCTTGTATGGTTTTTCATATGATATTATGGTTGAGGGCTTTTTCTTCTTCCTTAATTATTTAGAATTCAATAATCTTCATAATTTGTTGTGGTAAATGATAATATTTGGCTTTATGATATAGCGTTAATATATGTTAGGTTGTCATTAGGTTTGAATACTCTATTATCCAATACACATGTACAGGGGGTCTACATGCATGTCTACACCAGTCGTGGCAGTGGTATGAAATTACGGCATCTCCATTTATTTGTATGTTTCTCAGGAATGATTAGTCTATATGTTTGCACATCTCATATTGGTACATAGAATAATGTACCAATAATACAAATGATGATTCATAGCTTGGCTTTGTATATGAAATATAATTTGTTTTTTGTGGCTATGTGGTTGTGTCATTTTGTTGGGTGATTATGTTTGTTACACTGTTTACATTACTGCTCTCTTTATATCAACCTAATATCTTTTACTAGTATTTGCTATGTTTTATATTGTCATTCTAACATGTATTCCGACTTCTGATGTTCTGACTTTTTACAGGCATGGTTTTGGCTTCCTATCATGATTTACCAACTAAAGCTACACTTATGACTTATTCAATGTATTGTGAGAAACCCACCAACCGTCTTCCTTGACCAGTTTTGTGGAAGACAATCTCGTAAACACGTGCAAGTACAATGTTACATTTAAATCATTATCTTCTTAAACTATCATATCCTAATTATATATGTTTAAAGTCACATATTCTAATTAATTTTTAGAATGTATACAAATTTCATAAATTTCCAAACATGTATACTTAAATTTACAGATTTGTGTTAAGTAAATATTAATCAGATATTTTGAGCCCGCCACTCAACCCGCATATTTTCAAACCTTACCACATATCAACCATTAATGCATACAAAAGACCAAGAAAGTGACATAGATTGGATACAATGCTCACTCAATAGACAATAGAAACAAAGAATGGGATGTTGTGCAAACACCACATGACCAGATGAATTGTTTCCGACATATGTATTAGTTGGCCAACAACATATGTTGGCTCGCCACTGCTATTCATTCTTAATCTCGCAAACAACATAAGAACCGGTAGCTAGTGTGTGTATCATACTATCATATCAGCTATGTGCCCACAGCCAGGTGCTCAGGTCCAACCAAGACGGTTGCGTGACACCTGGACACAAGTTTATTATCGTCTTTTAACCAAATGTAGCACCTTCACAATTCACATTGCTAACTGAGCCAAATTGACTAGCGTGTCAAACATATAAACACCATGTATAACTAAATGATAATATCACAACCAAAAACTAGACCAATAATAGAAACTATATCATCTTGTCAATAGGTGCAACGCCGCGCAACTGCTTTCAAACCATCAACGCCGTTTTCAGTTTCTGATAGAGGTGCTGCAAATGAAAGTGGTAGATAATTTCCATATAAGAATTACATTTACTTAATTATTTAGAAATTAGTAGTTCAATTATGGATGGACAGGGTAATAAATGTAGTTTAGGGACAAAGTTTGTAATTTACTCCTGAGTGTGAAAACAAAAAAAATGAACCATTCACTTTTTCCAATCTCAAAAACTTAAAAATATAAGAAAATGGAATGGTTATTGTTTCACACTCCTCTCACCAAAAAATTTTAAAACAATATGAACAAATTAGTTTGATGGTTTTTTTACATATATATGTATATATATACCATACACACACATGCGCATACACATATTTATGTGCAGATATAATTATATATATGTGCATGTGTATGTGTATGTATTTTTCAGAGCAACATACCAAGTAAATCCTCAAATGCCCTCATTAGCAGACAGAGAAGCATCCATAAGAAATGGTGTGAAAAGACTTGATCCTGAGTTTCCTCCATGTCATAAAACGACAATCGTCCTTCAGAATCTTCATAACTTGAAGCATCAGCAAGGTTATAACCGTTTTACCCCATCATACTCGTCACCATTTCCACTGGGACATGATTCTCCACCAACGTACTGTTTGTTTCAGATACAAACAACTGTTTACTTCTCAATGAAGCTGGTTTCTTTTCTGGGCCCATACGAGCAATCCTGTTCCCGATAGGGGAATGAAGAAATGTTCAGATCCGTCATCAGATTGCTTATCTTGTTCTAATTGGCCCCTACTGCTGGCCCGTGTTGCCAAAGCTGCTTCTCTCACAGATTTCTTTAAGTTGCGAATATAATCGTTATTCTCATTGTCTGCAAAAGATGAGAACGATAATTAAAAGTAAAACTTAAAAAAACAAGTATACAAGAGGGAGAGAATATATTAACCTGTTTCTGGTGTATTTGCTTGGTTACGTGTTACAGTTTGTTCCTGAGGTAACTTTTCATATACATTTTCTAATTGGTTAGTATGAACTTGAGTCTGTCTCTTGTTAAAATTCTCACTTTTGGCATTTGCATTTGGTGTCAAACTAAATAGAGGTGGTAGTTTTAAAGCAGTAGTGCTAGACGAAACATTATCAATATGAACGGATGATAATCTTGAAGCGACATCTGTGACCTCAATACTGACACTTTCCTGGACATTGATTCATTGAATGTGTATTTTAGTACTTGAAAGAACATTTTGAGTGTTTGGTAATCACAAAATCAAATAATAATAATAATAATAATAATAATAATAATAATAATAATAATAATGAACGATATAATTACCTTCGTCCACCCAGTGCTTTGTCCTTGAACAGGCGAGAAGGATGTACCATGGTGATTTGTCATTTGAGGAAGATTAGTGGAGAGAGTGTTGATTTCTTCGGTTAGCTCTGATATTGAACTTTGTATTACTGGTGGAAGACTTTTTAATTTATTATGTAAGACCTGCCAAAATGATTAAATAAATTTGTTTGAAATATAATGATAATAAATGAGAAAAGTAAATAACTTAAACAAACAAAAATATATAAATTGTTAAAAAATATATATCTATTATAAAATAAATAACTTGATTAACTACTTAATAAAGAAAAGAAAAGAAAAAAAAGGATTGTAAAAATTACACATATCGTCCTTTGGTTGTAAGGGCAAAATGGTCCTTTTTTAACTAACAAAATATGGTAACCACTAAAGGATGAAAAGTGTGAGAACATATGAACTTCAAGGACGTTATTTGTACTTATGAAGTTAAAGGACACAATATGCAGTTACCCTATACACAGAACTAAAACTGTAAGTTAGCCTTTATAAAGTTACCATGAGCTGCTAGACCAAAAGAAACATTACAATATTGGGTGTAACAGCAAGATGGCAACGGGGAAAATTGTGAATGCAGATCTTAATTTTAAATTTTGGTAATCAGAAGGATAAAAAAAATGTGTTCCTAAAATCTTTAATTTTATTTGAAAGTAAATATAGTGAAGAGGTTAACATGCCTGTATGCTAGGTAAAAGTTGTCTATGTTCAGCAAGTTTTGCAGCTAATGATTCAGGGTGACCATTTGTACCACCATCATTTGCACCTCTCAAAAGATCTGGACCTTCACCATCATTTGCATTTGCCTATAATAATATCAAAGTATCAAACATTACAGCATCAAATGCATTATTGTTTTTTGATCAAATAGATGAATCTCCAAATAGGTCCATAAAATAAGAATACCAGATGAAGTGTCTGTTTACGTATACGCTGCAGGGCATGTGTCCATTGCCTTATAACTTCTGAAATATCGACCGTGGGCTGACCTCTTCCGCGTCTATCAGTTTTTTCATCTGAAGAATTCATCATTTCATTCACATTTTCTGTATTTATTTTCATTTTTGATCTATTACTTTGTTCTTTATCTACATTACCAGATGAGCTACTTTCATCCATAGCTGCAAGAAGAGTTGAACCCGAAATACGGTATCTGAGGGAACACAAAAAAAGGGGCAGGTAAATATTATCCTAGGGAACTCTTCATGGTACAAGTAAAAAAATAATATAAAGCTCGATTTCACATGTAAAAAAATAGTTTTAGCATAAATTTTTTTGAACTTTTTGTTTATAAATGCATGTAGAAGATATTCCAATAAAAAAATTGTAAACATTTTTTTACTGTTTTTAAACTGAAAATAAAAAAAATGTTTTTTAAAACGACTTCTACATGTGTTTATATGTAAAAGCTCTAAAAAGATTATGTAAAAATGTGTTTTTTACATGAAAAATGAAATTTTTTAGTACTTTTTTTACATGTAAAATGAAGAATTCCCCACTTTTTTTGAGTTCCCTCTTGAAGATGTCCCTATATATATATATATATATATATATATATATATATATATATATATATATATACACACTAATAGAGCCCGAAACAAGTAAGTTATAAGTTATAAAAAGTTAAGATTTGGTTTTCAAGAGATGATTACCGATGCTCCTGATGTGCTATCAGGTCCTCAATTGGCCCTGAGGCAAGAACTTCATGTTGACCTGCAGGTCAAATTAGTTATAGAAATCCAATTACTTCACAATTGCAGATAACTATGTGATCGTGCAATTAAATGTGGTGCATAAACCTAACTAAAATGATCACAACCACTGGTAATTGTGTCATCATGCAACAAATGTGGTAATTAAAATGTTCACATTAAACTTTATTTCAATTATACACATAAAAAAGGTACTACTTTAATGATATATAACATACAAAACTTCTGACCACAATAACAAGGTGATAAATCCAAATGATCATTTATCAATTTAAAAAATATATATTTCTTACTTTCAAGGGACAATAAAGAATCCCATAAACGAGTAGCTCTCTGAACAAGTTCATCCCATGGTTCACCTTCCATCTTTACTTTGTTCCACAAGTCATGCAACTTTTCCAACTCTTGAAGCAAATATGGCTGAGCTTCAAATATTCCACAGAAAGATTATGCAGTGTAAACAATCTTTAATTGGTGAAGTATAGAAACAGTCATACCACTTCAGCACAAAGACCACGATAATCTGCGGTCATTTCATGAGCCAAGCTTGACCAAATAGACTGTCTCTGCACTGCCTCAGCATTTTTTAGAAACTTTCTTCTCTCTAGTGCTATTCTAGCCTGTTCAACAATTTAGATATTTTCATTTAAAGTTTAAACTAGCAATGTTAAGTTTTTTTTATATCATAAAAATAACGATGTACCTTTGTTACAGGAAGAAGTGAAGCTGCGTGTGATATAGCTACATCGGTCAATGACGCAGGAAGTGGATTTGAGGCTACATCAGCTGCATATGTTCGCATATGAACTTCTCTTAAAGCAAGCAGAGAAAGTTGCCACAATAGTTCCACAAATCTGTTGTTACCATATACCATATCAAATTATTATTACCGGCTTCAATCTACCTAGCTATGCAGTTAATATCGGTAATATATCGGTGATCGGTCCCAAGCAATATATCAGTTCAAATATCGGTCAGAATATCGGTATCCCTATTATCGGCGATATTGACCGATATTTTGGATACCTTGGTTGATGTGAACTCGAAGGAAGAGTTCATGGCTTACAATTAGATCATGTTTCAAATATTGACGCTTTTGAGTTTTGACATTACTATTAAAATATTATATATGCTTCCAGTTTTATACATGTATACGTATAAATTCTGCATGCTACTAAAATTTTGACCGACATTCGATTTTATACCACATTAATCGCATAGCTTCCTAGGATATGTAACTTTTTTTTTTATATTTATACAATATACAGGTCAGATGCTAAAATATTCTTTAATCTGCAATCTTATACTGAATTTGTAGTATAGGAGATTTTATATCCTATATTTTATGCATTTTCTAATTACTACAGATAAGTAGATAACACAGCAACATTGTGCATATAATCACAACTAAACCAAGCAGATTATTACTGCATGTGTGACACCCGGTAAATTCCCAATCCCTTAAACTAAGTAATCAACCTAATAATTAGGTGATTGTAAATATTATGCGCGCCATATAGAATCAGCGCGGGCATTTGTTATGTTCGCCCTGCGCGAGCGCGCTATGTTAGAATCAGCGCGGGCATTTGTTATGTTTGCCCTGCGCGAGCGCGCCATGTTAGTCAGCGCGTGCATTTGTTATGTGCGCCCTGCGCGAGCGCGCCATGTTAGTCAGCGCGTGCATTTGTTATGTGCAACCTGCGCGAGCGCACCATGTTAAGAACCAGCGTGAGCATATGTTATATGCGCCATGCGCGAATGTTTTGGCTTTATGTTTTCATGTAACTTAACGTTATGTTGTCTATGGGTTGACCATCCCGCATGATGCTAAGGCGGGTGCATCCTAAATCGTTTATGCGCGTGCGGAAGGGAACTAACCTCCCCGCATGGCGGGAACATTGAGAGCTAGTTTGTCTGAAGCTCCAAGATGGAATTGACTTCAACATGACTGATCACTATGTTGAAATACCAAGACCACCTGGAGAATCTACAAATGAAACTCAATATCCCTAACTGCGAGAAGGTTACGCACCTACCCGCAGCAAAGAAATGTCCTTCACGCAGAAAGCTATGCGCACAAAGTGATGCGCACAGAACACTTAGTCTATTCTCCAGACATAAGGAGATTACTCCCGCCCAAAAGGAAATAGTAGCGTGTTTCAGAGATTTTCCACTTTTTACTGTACACTGACAAAAGTACCTGAAAAAGCACACTGTAACATGAAAAGTCAACTGTCAGCCACCCTATTCTCACCAACCCCAGACCTGCATGTCCTGTCCAAATCAAATCAAGATCTTTTACCCACTCCTCCACTTTTAAATAAACAATAAACAATAATAATTTCCATACTTTATCATCATTACACCTAGATATGAAAAGATTACAATCCCCTAAAGCAAGGGATTGTGTTCCCTTGAGTTTGCCTATAAATATGTAACCTAAATTATCACTCAAAACACACTTCAAAGAACTGCAAACTTGCACTAATCATCTCCCGAGCATCCGTTATTTTCGATTCCGTTCCAGTTACTAGGTAAGCCGAGGTTATAAACTTGAGATCTACTTTCCAAACCTTATATTCTCCTATTTCTTATATACTTCTTGCTATTTCATCGTATTCTAGACCTTCAAATTCAAAGACCAACACCAAGAAAACCCGAATCTCGACTAAATCCCTTAACAAGAACCACAGGTGAGTCTCACAGCCCCTATTTTCACTGTTTTCACTATTTTTAAACTGTTTTCGGGGCGAGGGACACGTACTTAAATAATGTTTTATCATGGTATACTTACAAGCTATGCAAGCGATTATGTGTTTAAGTTATGTTTCATGATGAGCGATGCGAACGGTTACCTATGGTTTTTCAATGTTAGTGCACCAGATTCGAGTAAGTGATCACTTTACCATTGGAACTCTAAGGGTAGGGACTGCTGGTTTGATCCGCCCACTCGTAGGGGTCGCACCTCTTACACAGACGAGTGCCTAGTATGGTCATGGGGCAGTACTATGGGTTTGAGCCCGCTCGTAGAGGTCGCTCCTCTTACGCAGACGAGCGCCTTGTTTTCCGGCACAACGTCTGCGCGTAACCCGCGGGACGGTATTATTCGCTCGTAGTGGCAGCGCCACTTACACAGACGAGCACGGTTTTTCAGATGTGTCCGCGCGTAACCCGCGGGACGGTATTACTTGTTTCGCTCGTAGTGGCAGCGCCACTTACACAGACGAGCACAGTTCCCAGAAATGTTCGCGCGTAAACCGCGGAACGATTTTATCAGAATATGTTGATAGATCTATGTTTTACCAAGCATGTGTTTTAATGATGCTATCAGAATTATGTTTCAGAATGATTTTTATCAAGATTATGATGCAATACGATTTATCAAGTTACTAAAACTTGTGAACTCACTCAGTTTATACTGATTCAAATGTTTTACGTGTCTTTCAGGAGATAACTAGGTAGCGCATGAAGTCACACTTAGAGCACCTCACGCTGAACATCTAAAACTAGCTTTTTGGAAGATTTTAGTTCTATCCCTTCGATGCGCGTGGTTGTTCTCGCCGCGCAAGGGGATATGGCGTGGAAATCTTCAACAGTTTTTATACTTGGATGATTTTATGTAATCTTTAAACAATGTAATGTATTTGTATTAAACATTTCATGCGCAATGAAAATTTTATCTTGAATGTTTGCAATGACCCGTGCTTAAGTATCAATCCCCACTCGCGCGCGCCCGGCTGTTTCCGCCGTTCAGGGCCGGGTGTGACAGATTGGTATCAGAGCACTGGTTATAGCGAACTAGGAAAAGAAGTTTTAACCTAGACTATAACCGTTGGGGGAAATCGCATGAAATATTTTTCAAAGAAAATATTTTCAAAAGAAACTATACACACACTTAGGAACACGGGTCACACAGTGTCTAGTAAATAATGATAACATTATGTGCTCAGAGTACATGCGCTAAGTTTGATATATTTTCACTCTTTTAAAGCGAGAATGCCTCCAACTAAAGCCAAAGGAATTACCATGACACCCGAGGAACTCGCGGAAATAATCGCGCAAGCAATCGCAACACATGAGGCCAGCAAGGCCGAATCAAGTCAGGGTCGTCAGAATGAGACCCCAGAACCCGAATCAGGAGCCTTGGACAAAGGATGCTCCTACAAGACATTCATGGCCTGTAAGCCTTGGCCATTCAAGGGTACCGAAGGGGCCATTGGGCTCTACAACTGGATTGACAAGATGGAGACAGTTCTCTCCATTAGCGGATGTAGTGAGAACCAGAAGGTCCTTTACGCGACCTGCATGTTCCAAGAAGCAGCTTCGTCTTGGTGGAAGCTTCAAACGAAAACATTGGGGCGAGAAGTTGCTCTCCACAAGACCTGGGAGGAACTGAAGGAAATGATGATGAGAAAGTTCTGCTCTCGCGCAGAAATCCAGAGTCTGCAGCAGGAATTCTGGAACCACACCATGGTAGGAACGGATATCGACGCCTACAACAACCGGTTTAATGAGCTTTGCCAGTTGGTGCCAGACATGGCAAACACGGAGGAAAAGAAGATCGAGAGATATATTTTTGGGTTACCTCCTGTTGTTAGGGTTCCGCTCAACGCCGCAGCGCCTCCAACCTTTGATGAGGCGGTAGCGCGGGCCATCACCCTTACAAGGGATACGGTCCGTGCGGGTATGTTAACTACGCGCGGAATCGAGCAGCGAACCTCTGATCCCAAGAGGAAGTGGAACTCTCACCACCGAGGGTCCGACTCCAAGCAGCCACCGTTCAAGAAGCAGGAAAGCGCAAGGGTTTACGCGATCCAAGCCGCGGAGCCATCAAGAAAAGGATACAGTGGCCCTTACCCATGGTGCAACAAATGCAAGTTTCACCACGAGGGTGAATGCGCGAGCGTCACGTGCGCCAAATGTAACAGGCCAGGACACAAGACGGTGAATTGCCGTGCTAAAGAAGCTGGAGCCAATGACAACTGCTACGCATGCGGAAAGCCAGGGCATTTCAGTCGGGATTGCCCGCAAAGGGGAAACCAAGCTCGCGGGAGAGCTTTTGTGATCAGCGCGGGTGAAGCTAAAGAAGAGCCGAATGTGGTAACCGGTACGTTTTTGCTTAACGGCCATTTTGCATCTGTCTTATTTGATACTGGCGCTGACCTGAGTTTTATATCTGCTGAGTTTAAAAACTCCCTAGGCTTAGCAACCAGTAAGCTAGACACGCCTTATACTATAGAACTAGCCAATGGTAGGCAGTTATGCGCGAACGAAAGAACTGAACAATGTGTTATAGTCATGGGAGGTCACGGGTTCAATATTAACTTGTTGCCAATAGACTTGGGAAGTTTTGACATTGTGGTAGGTATGGATTGGTTAGTCGAGAACCGCGCGGAAGTTATTTGCCATGAGAAGCAGGTTCGGATTCCACTGTTGAACGGAGAAACCTTGGTAATTCAAGGAGAAAGAAGGGGAGTTGCGACAAAACTGATTTCGTGCCTAAAGGCGCGCAAGTGCCTAAGGAAAGGGTGCTACGCCTTCCTGGCGCATGTCGTAGAGAAGAAAGGAGATGAGCGAAGAATTGAAGACTTACCAGTAGTGCGCGAATTTCCAGAAGTTTTTCCTGAAGATTTGCCCGGATTACCGCCGCCGCGACAAGTAGAATTTCGTATTGATTTAGTCCCAGGAGCTGCGCCAGTAGCTCGAGCGCCTTATCGATTAGCTCCATCTGAGATGCAAGAGCTATCCAATCAGTTACAGGAACTATTGGATAAGGGTTTCATACGCCCAAGCTTTTCACCTTGGGGAGCTCCAGTACTGTTTGTTAAGAAGAAGGATGGTTCGTTCAGAATGTGTATTGACTACAGGGAACTGAACAAGCTGACAGTCAAAAATCGGTACCCCTTGCCGAGGATTGACGACTTATTTGACCAGTTGCAGGGATCCAGTTATTATTCAAATATAGATCTACGGTCAGGATACCACCAACTTAGGGTCCATGAGGAAGATGTGCCGAAAACAGCCTTCCGAACTAGATACGGCCATTATGAGTTCTTAGTGATGCCTTTCGGGCTAACTAATGCGCCGGCTGTGTTCATGGATCTGATGAACCGCGTGTGCAAACCATACTTGGACAAGTTTGTGATTGTGTTTATAGATGATATTCTGATTTACTCTCGGACCAAGGCCGAGCATGAGCAACACCTGAGATTGATTTTGGAATTGTTGAGGAAAGAAAAGTTGTATGCGAAGTTTTCCAAGTGCGAGTTTTGGCTTAGAGAAGTTCACTTTCTCGGACACGTTGTAAACGAGAAAGGAATACACGTTGATCCTTCCAAAGTCAAGGCCATCGAAAACTGGGAAGCGCCAAAAACCCCAACTGAGGTGAGGCAATTCCTAGGACTAGCTGGCTACTATCGACGCTTCATTGAGAACTTCTCCAAGATAGCTCTACCTCTGACCGCGCTAACTCAGAAAGACAAGAAGTTTGTTTGGGGCGAAAATCAGGAAGCAGCATTTCAAACGTTAAAACAGAAGTTATGTAGTGCGCCAATTCTGTCTCTGCCCGAGGGGACGGATGACATTGTTGTTTACTGCGACGCTTCACATCAGGGACTCGGATGTGTCCTTATGCAGCGAGACAAAGTCATAGCGTATGCCTCACGCCAACTCAAGACCAATGAAAAGAACTACACAACGCATGATTTAGAACTTGGAGCGGTTGTCTTCGCGCTAAAGATTTGGCGCCATTACCTCTATGGTACAAAGTGTATAATCTTTACGGATCACAAGAGCCTTCAGCATATATTTGATCAAAAGGATTTAAACATGAGGCAACGAAGATGGGTGGAGTTGTTGAATGATTATGATTGTGAAATTAAGTACCACCCTGGAAAGGCGAATGTGGTAGCAGACGCGCTAAGTAGGAAGGAGCGAATAAAAACGCTACGAGTCAAGGCCCTAAGGTTGACCATACACGCAGATCTCTCTACTCGCATCCAAGACGCTCAGCAAGAAGCCTTGAAACCGGAGTTTGTTAAAAACGAATCCCTTGGGGGTATGATTAAGGATTTGGAGCTCAAAGAGAACGGCACTCGGTATTTTGCTAACCGCATATGGGTCCCTCTCAAGGGAGGATTGCGCGAGCAAGTATTAAACGAAGCTCACAAGACGCGGTATTCCGTACATCCTGGCGCAGACAAGATGTACCAAGATGTTAAAACGCTGTATTGGTGGCCCAATCTTAAAGGCGCCATCGCGACGTATGTCAGTAAATGCCTGACGTGTTCGAAGGTGAAGGCTGAATACCAGAAACCATCAGGGTTGCTTCAACAGCCAGAAATTCCCATGTGGAAGTGGGAACAAATCTCTATGGACTTCATCACCAAACTGCCAAGGACACCTGGGGGTTACGACACGATCTGGGTTATTGTGGATCGGCTAACTAAGTCAGCGCACTTCCTGCCGATCAAGGAAACCGATAAGATGGAAAAGTTAGCCCGATTGTATATTCGAGAAGTAGTTTCAAAACATGGAGTCCCAGTGTCCATCATTTCTGATAGAGATAGTCGGTTCACATCAAGGTTTTGGAGATCGTTACAAGGAGCTCTAGGTACTCGCCTTGACATGAGTACGGCATATCATCCTCAAACGGATGGGCAAAGCGAGCGAACAATCCAGACATTGGAAGATATGCTACGCGCGTGCGCAATCGATTTCGGAGGTAGCTGGGATACTCATCTCCCATTGGTTGAATTTTCTTACAACAACAGCTATCACACAAGCATTAAGGCTGCGCCGTTCGAAGCTTTGTATGGGCGCAAGTGTAGATCCCCACTGTGCTGGGCTGAAGTAGGTGACAAGCAAATGACTGGTCCAGAATTGATCCAAGAAACAACAGACAAGATTTTTCAGATAAGGGATCGCCTTAAGACAGCGCGCGACAGACAGAAGAGCTACGCAGATGTGCGAAGGAAACCATTGGAATTTCAAGTAGGGGATAAAGTACTTTTGAAAGTCTCTCCATGGAAAGGAGTCCCCCGTTTCGGCAAGCGAGGAAAGTTGAATCCGCGCTTCATTGGACCATTTGAGATCCTGGAAAGGATCGGTCCGGTTGCTTATAAACTCCGTTTACCCGCCGAACTCAGTGGAGTTCATGATACGTTTCATGTGTCCAACCTCAAAAAGTGCTTATCTGACGAAACGTTGATTTTGCCGTTGGAAGAGATTCACATCGACAAACAGCTGCACTTCGTAGAAGAACCTATAGCAGTAACCGATTGGAAAGAACAAAAGTTACGCAGAAGCAAAATCAAGTTAGTAAAGGTTCAATGGAACTCGAGGCGTGGGCCTGAATTCACTTGGGAAAGAGAAGACCAAATACGCAAGAAATACCCACACCTCTTTCAGAGCATGGCTTCTGCCAGCAACGTCTCCTAAATTTCGGGACGAAATTCGTTTAACGAGGGGAGAATGTGACACCCGGTAAATTCCCAATCCCTTAAACTAAGTAATCAACCTAATAATTAGGTGATTGTAAATATTATGCGCGCCATATAGAATCAGCGCGGGCATTTGTTATGTTCGCCCTGCGCGAGCGCGCTATGTTAGAATCAGCGCGGGCATCTGTTATGTTTGCCCTGCGCGAGCGCGCCATGTTAGTCAGCGCGTGCATTTGTTATGTGCGCCCTGCGCGAGCGCGCCATGTTAGTCAGCGCGTGCATTTGTTATGTGCAACCTGCGCGAGCGCACCATGTTAAGAACCAGCGTGAGCATATGTTATATGCGCCATGCGCGAATGTTTTGGCTTTATGTTTTCATGTAACTTAACGTTATGTTGTCTATGGGTTGACCATCCCGCATGATGCTAAGGCGGGTGCATCCTAAATCGTTTATGCGCGTGCGGAAGGGAACTAACCTCCCCGCATGGCGGGAACATTGAGAGCTAGTTTGTCTGAAGCTCCAAGATGGAATTGACTTCAACATGACTGATCACTATGTTGAAATACCAAGACCACCTGGAGAATCTACAAATGAAACTCAATATCCCTAACTGCGAGAATGTTACGCACCTACCCGCAGCAAAGAAATGTCCTTCACGCAGAAAGCTATGCGCACAAAGTGATGCGCACAGAACACTTAGTCTATTCTCCAGACATAAGGAGATTACTCTCGCCCAAAAGGAAACAGTAGCGTGTTTCAGAGATTTTCCACTTTTTACTGTACACTGACAAAAGTACCTGAAAAAGCACACTGTAACATGAAAAGTCAACTGTCAGCCACCCTATTCTCACCAACCCCAGACCTGCATGTCCTGTCCAAATCAAATCAAGATCTTTTACCCACTCCTCCACTTTTAAATAAACAATAAACAATAATAATTTCCATACTTTATCATCATTACACCTAGATATGAAAAGATTACAATCCCCTAAAGCAAGGGATTGTGTTCCCTTGAGTTTGCCTATAAATATGTAACCTAAATTATCACTCAAAACACACTTCAAAGAACTGCAAACTTGCACTAATCATCTCCCGAGCATCCGTTATTTTCGATTCCGTTCCAGTTACTAGGTAAGCCGAGGTTATAAACTTGAGATCTACTTTCCAAACCTTATATTCTCCTATTTCTTATATACTTCTTGCTATTTCATCGTATTCTAGACCTTCAAATTCAAAGACCAACACCAAGAAAACCCGAATCTCGACTAAATCCCTTAACAAGAACCACAGGTGAGTCTCACAGCCCCTATTTTCACTGTTTTCACTATTTTTAAACTGTTTTCGGGGCGAGGGACACGTACTTAAATAATGTTTTATCATGGTATACTTACAAGCTATGCAAGCGATTATGTGTTTAAGTTATGTTTCATGATGAGCGATGCGAACGGTTACCTATGGTTTTTCAATGTTAGTGCACCAGATTCGAGTAAGTGATCACTTTACCATTGGAACTCTAAGGGTAGGGACTGCTGGTTTGATCCGCCCACTCGTAGGGGTCGCACCTCTTACACAGACGAGTGCCTAGTATGGTCATGGGGCAGTACTATGGGTTTGAGCCCGCTCGTAGAGGTCGCTCCTCTTACGCAGACGAGCGCCTTGTTTTCCGGCACAACGTCTGCGCGTAACCCGCGGGACGGTATTATTCGCTCGTAGTGGCAGCGCCACTTACACAGACGAGCACGGTTTTTCAGATGTGTCCGCGCGTAACCCGCGGGACGGTATTACTTGTTTCGCTCGTAGTGGCAGCGCCACTTACACAGACGAGCACAGTTCCCAGAAATGTTCGCGCGTAAACCGCGGAACGATTTTATCAGAATATGTTGATAGATCTATGTTTTACCAAGCATGTGTTTTAATGATGCTATCAGAATTATGTTTCAGAATGATTTTTATCAAGATTATGATGCAATACGATTTATCAAGTTATTAAACTTGTGAACTCACTCAGTTTATACTGATTCAAATGTTTTACGTGTCTTTCAGGAGATAACTAGGTAGCGCATGAAGTCACACTTAGAGCACCTCACGCTGAACATCTAAAACTAGCTTTTTGGAAGATTTTAGTTCTATCCCTTCGATGCGCGTGGTTGTTCTCGCCGCGCAAGGGGATATGGCGTGGAAATCTTCAACAGTTTTTATACTTGGATGATTTTATGTAATCTTTAAACAATGTAATGTATTTGTATTAAACATTTCATGCGCAATGAAAATTTTATCTTGAATGTTTGCAATGACCCGTGCTTAAGTATCAATCCCCACTCGCGCGCGCCCGGCTGTTTCCGCCGTTCAGGGCCGGGTGTGACAGCATGCATATAACATTCATCAAGAGACAAAAGCGAATACCTAGGTCGAATCGCTCCTTGCGATTCAAGCTCGCTTATGATGCTTTGTACAGCCTGATCACAAACAAACGCCCTAACATCAAACCTACTGTCCAAAACTGAAACTGAAATTGAATGATCAATCATAATCCTGAACTGAATACCTTCCGGAAATCGCGAGATTGAACAGAATCAAATACCGGCCATACTTTATCAAATTCCTATAACATCAATCAATCGATCAATCTCGATTATTCAGATCGTAACAGTTACGTAATAATAATAATAATAATAATAATAATAATAATGTAGTAGTTAAAATGAGAAGCGCACTTCTGGACCTCTGAGAGATGATAATATGAAGTACAGAAGCTGTTCGCCTAACTTAGGATTGGAGTGTTTGAATAACCCGAACCGAGATGTGCCGTTATTTGACCCGACGCCAATGATTAACGGATCGAGCCCTAAGAGCAAACAGTTAGTGTACATATCAGTCTCTAGCTCTGTATCTCTATCTTTCTCTCGGTCCATCGTCATTGATCGTAAAGCCTTTGTTCTATATATCTCTGAATTTGAATTTTGACTGAGCGGACTAGGTTAAGGTTTGTTTCTGCTGCTTTTGAAATTTGAAAAGTGTTTATTACAATAAAACATACATGCATGCAAGAATTGGAAACTAATTATGAATACATTTAATTACAATTATATGGAAGAAGTAATTTATGGAGAAAATATCTCCATCTTTTATTGGCCATGATTTGTGGAATTGTATTGATTATTATCCTTGATACCGGTCACGTTTGTTTGAGCGGGTTTGAGCCGGACGGGAGAATTTCAAATGAGACAGTATTGCTTGCTTAAACATGTGCCAGAGGCGTGCTACAATAAGCTCGCGCTTTGGAGTTCGCTCGAAGCTCGCTTGGTTTTAGCTTGAAAAAACCTCGCTCAATATGGCTTGGTTTGGATCACTCTTTAGCCGTGCTCAATATGGCTCGCTCTGCTTGCTCAATATGGCTCGTGAAACAATAAATTCAATTGATTTTGGTCATTCGATTTTACATTATGTGTTAACTTTAATTGTCCATTCGATTCCAAACTTCTTGTAATTGTTCTAACTGCATGACCAAAATCAATTGAAGTTAACACATAATGTAAAATCAAATCTCTACTTGGGTTGTGACTTGAAATCATAATACCTAAAACCCAACAATCCAAAATCTAAGTGCACTCAAACGAATCGAAACTTAATACTTATCTTATCAGTTATCATGTGATCTTTTAAGTATTAACACAATGGTTTATACAGTATCTTTGTTTCTCCAGCCTGCTGATAAATGCAAGTTCACCTCACGTGGTATCCAATTTGTGAAAAATCACTACACAATATAATACTAAGTTAGTCACTTGTATAATACACGAGCAGAAATAATAATAAAACGTATAATAAATATTAATATTATATGTTTTTTTGAATTTTAAATATTAAAATTTATTATCAAACTTATAAATAAGATATAAAAAGAGATTATTTTGTTTAATGGTTCACCGCAATTCATTTCAACCATGTTCATACATGCGAACATGAGTATTAAACTTTAAAAAATGACAATCAAACTTAACACTTCTCTTAATTCCTCATAAAATGGTAATTAACCATTCATTTATCAGACTTCTTCAAGTTGGGAATTAAAAGTTGAATATTCCTTCTTGCAATGAATTATGTGATCTTTATATAAGTATTAACACAACGGTTTAGGCCATATGTAGTGAATGGGCTAAACTATGGAGCAATTTTTGACACGTTTCGTCACGACAGCAAGGGACGATTTTCATTTTAGGTGTACTGCTTTGTAGCCCAATATTTTTTTTAATGCAAGCAATTAATATATTTTTCTAGAATGGCAAATTTATATATTTCTATGTACTCCAACAAGCTACACACACACATATGTATATATAGGGAAAAGATCCAATACGATAATAGCTTATCGTACAATAAGGTACGCAAATCCTTTTTTTCACGAAATCGATCCATGAAATCACATCCCAACATCTCAGAATTGTCAATACATTTCCAATTAATCATTGGTTCACCGAAAAAACAGTTTTTGATCGTTAATCGATCAATTTTTACTTTTTTCACGAAACTGTTTTTTAGCGTTTTAGGTTTTGGCTGAGCGTTTTAGGTTTTTGGTTGAGCGTTTTAGTATTTTTGCCTTTGTTTTTGCCTTTGAGCGTCTCGCGTACCTAACGTATAGGCATTATTGTACATTACTCGACCATCGATATATACATAAAGTACATGCAGTAACTCATTTAGAGGATTCGTTAGATGATATACAGTTTTTTATATATGTTTCCCATGATAATTTTATACCGTATTCGATGATTTATGATTCATTTTCGCTTAGAATTGATATATCACTAACTAAATGAGGTTTGTAGGTCTCTGGTGCGATAAATAGTCAAAAAGGAGTTTAAATGAGTTAAAACGAAGAACCATGACAAATGAGGGTTGAACCGGAATGAACCAGTAGAAGAACCGGACTAGAGGGACCTGGTCGCGTAACGCGGCCAGGAGAAGGAACCTCGTCGCGTGACGCAACGGGGGTATATTGTTTCGCCGCATAACGCGGCCAAACTCCTTTATCTCGTCACGTGGCGCGACGAGCACCTTTTTCAGGAAGATTCTGACGTGTGGACGGGTTTTTAAAGCCTTAATCACTATTTAAACATCTTTAACTTAAAACCTAAAAAAAACCCTTGGCCGAAATTAAGAGTTCTTGGAGCATACTTTGTAGTTTTTTGGTGATTTTGAAGGCGAGAAGACAGCCGGTGAAGAGCTACACGTTCACGTTCGAGTTTACGGGTTTTATCATCTTCGATTCCCCGTTTCTTATATTTTCACCATGTTTTTGTTATTATTCGTTTTGTTTGATTTAAACTTTATGATGCTAGGCTAAATTTCATAGACTACCTAGGTCGTGATAAACCTTAGTTCGGTTTGATTTTATTTGGATTTCGTTTCGTTATGGATTTTATGTTCTAAGTAAACAGTTGAGTTTGATTCAATTGATGCGTTTGATTGCTTGGTTTTGTTTACTTGAATTTATTGTTTCACATTGCCCTTGTTGATTGTTTCATAGGATAGGGTTTTGTTAGGTCATTTACTGTGTGTTCTTGGCTAGTTTGTGATTAATATGCATTAAAATCATATAAACAATAAAATCAAGTGAATAGATAAAAGTGAACTGCCAGCCTAGAAAG